>NW_026725626.1:0-55975 GCF_029784015.1 Lycium ferocissimum
TCATCTATTGTAGAAAAATTTTAAAAGGGCCCCGACAAAGGACCCTATTCTTGTACATTATAGAGATATAGCACATTAAAAAGGTGAGACCCCATTCGAAGTTACATCTGACGGAGCACTACATTACAAAGGCAGTATTACGATAGGATCGAGGCACAGGGTTACTACAATAGGGCATGGGGAGGCACACTATGCCCGTTACTCTGCTCATCCGTGGTCAACTAAGATGACATGACCTTAGATGCCCGTATCAAAGGGATGGCACTTAAGAGAGATATAGCAGAGCTTGTTGCTCAGTTGTCCAAATTGTCAAACAGTTAAGACCGAGTACATCAAAAGCCAGGGGGACTATTACAGGAGATGGAGATTCCTACCGGAAACGGGAGATAATCAATATGGACTTCGCATGTGTCTACTTCCGCACTCCAAGGAAGTATGAATCCGTCCGGGTCATCGTTGATAAAGTCGACTAAATCAGCTCATTTTCCGCCAATTGGGGACTACATATTCGCTGAAGATTATGCCAGACTATACATCAAGGAAATAGTAAGACCGGCACGGGGTTCCCATTTGGCTATTATCTCCTGATGCGGGGAGCGCCGACATGCCTAATTTCCCGGGAGACTTTTCAAGAGATCGGGGACCCGTGCGAGTCTCGCGAAAGACAAAGATTATCCCCGGCATCGACGTTGACTGTGCCGAGCGTACTATCCGACACTACAAGATATACATACACGTTGGCCATTGATTTCCTGTGGGTAGTTGGGATGGGATCACCGGCCTTATCGAGTTTGGCGCATAATAACAGCCTAATATGCTAGTGTCACACCAACCTTCGTCGTGGTGTGACGGCACCGACCCCCATCGAGTCAAGCTAACCCTTAAACGTCAACCCAATTTTTTTTTTTTTAAAACAAGAATCGAGAGTTGTAAATGAAATACCAAAAATCGACACGTAGCTCGAGACATCTCAAACATGATATATAGATACATACAACACAAAACAAGGCGAGCCAAAGGCCTCTCTGGCCATTTTCGTACAACAAAATAACGCCAAGGCCAAACAAGTAACCACGACTCCCACGCCGTTCGCGAGACTTCTATAGAGTAGCATAACCTCGTACAATATATAAAGCTATACCAAAACAGGATGCGCTCTCCGAGCAACCGAGCCGCCCTCGACCCTGCTATCTCCTCTAACAGTTCGGGTCCCCGGTCGCGTCCCCCGAACTCCGCGGGCATGAAACGCAGCCCCCGAAGAAAGGGGTCAAGACGTAATATGTACCGAATATGTAAAGCATCACCGAAGCAAGTTAAATAGGAGAGTTCAACAATAAACAAGTGTAGATTACACTTCGAAAGTACACCGCAAAGCAAGTTTAGATTACCCTATATGAATTAAATGTTTAAATAAAATAGTCCTTTTCCGTACCCGCCGCTTCCTACGAATAATAATAAATAACAATAATAGTAATAACAATAGCAATATCAATAATAGAGTACTAGCAATCTCTTCGGTGCTTGCTCGACATACGTCTATCCCGGCCCCTTTCGGGACACGCCGGTCCCGAATAAAATAATGGCCCCTTCGGGCATGTCGGTCCAACATACGTCTATCCTGGCCCCATCTGGATACGCCGGCCCCGACATAATCCTAGCCCCTTCGGGCATGTCACTCGCGGCATACGGCTACCCCGGCCCATAGACGGCATGCCACTCGCGACATAATACTAATCCTAGTTCCTTCGGCATAATAATAGTAGTAATAATAATAAAATCTCACACCCCCTTCGGAGTGGTTTTGGAAAGTCTCGAATAATAAGATATCGCACCCGCCCGAGTGGTTTGAAAAAGTTTTATAAAATATCACACTCCCTTCTAATGGTTTTGAAAAAGTTTTGTTAAATATCACACTCCCTTCGGAGTGGTTTTGAAAAGTTTTATAAAATATCACTTAATAGAGTCATTTATGGAAGATTCAAGGCAATTCGATTATATTCCGGCAAGTTACGGACGTTTGAGCATTTTTCCAACAAGATATAAGCATTCTAGTTCAATCGCACTGAATGAATAGTGCTCAATTTCAGAATCGAATTTCGATGAAACGTAATAACCCCCGAGGCTCAAATTCAAGCCTAGTATACCTAGGGATATGCCAAAAGAAGGAGAGGGATAGCTTCACATACCTCACGGTGCCTTATGCTCGGCATTCGAGCTCAATTCCCGTTTCGTCCTGGGGACGCAAATGGTCACCTTTACCGGTTACATTATTCATGAGAGTTAGCATTTCAATAATGAGTTCATACTTGACTACCGAAATTTCGGCGGCAACATTTCCCTATAAATATAGCATCCCCCGAGATTCAACTCGGCTCTTCTAATAACAACCAACCCAACAACAACATCAAAAACTTCAACAATTACAATAGAACACACAACTAGTCTTCTTTTTAACATAATGCAATCGCTTTCATTCCGACTTCAAATTTCAAACCATCACCATCGTACTCACATTCACTACTAATCATAATCATTATAATACCATACGGAAGCGTTTCATAATATTTCTACAATATATATACGAAGTATACAAAATATGCAACTCTCCAACATAAGGCCATAATTCCCCCCAACACTTCCAAATCAATACAAACTTACATCATTTTTCCTTCGCTTAGATTATAAGAATCATAACAATACATCCAACATATCAAACAAAACAATTCATCACTATCTCCAATTCTTCCCTAGCCACGGCCAACATGCATATTTTCCAATTCAACACAATTCATTCAACTTTCATTTCCAACTAAATTTCACAACATCCATAACTAGAATACAACATAAAATTAACTCAACCTTGCCTACACCACAACACACATACACGGCCATGCACACACCACACACCCATCTACCGCCAAACTTCTACTTCCATATTCATCATAATTTTCATGATTTCCATTCAACTTCATTAACTCTAACATCCATAAATCATCTATAACATAAAAGGAACAAGAAATTCTTACCTTATTCTTCAAATTTCAATTTGCCGCAAACGTCGTTCTTTCGCTTAACTAATTATATCACGTTGAAGAGCGTCTTGAGCTTGCTACTAATTCAAGAAAAACAAGATTTTTGGATGAAGCCAAAGGACTTGGAAATTTTTTTTTCTTTCTTCTTCTTTCTCTCTTGAGCCGAGAGCTCTTCTTTTCTTTTTTTCTCCTTTTCTTTTAATTTCTTGAAGTTTCTTAAGGCTTATCCCTTTATATAATTAATCATGTGATTAATTACATGGGTTGGGCCAAGGCCACCTTATGGCCGGCCACCCCTCCTTTTGGGCCTCTTTTTTCTTATTTTTTTTTTGAGCCCAATAGCTTAGAAATCATATTTTGCAATTTCCCGAAACAAATTTCCGAGATCCCAATTTTGCCCCTGGCCCTCTCCAATGTTCTCGTGTCAACACTTTCCATAAGTGACAACATACACTCCACGTAAAATCAAAGCATGGCCTTATTCTTACAAATCGCAATTATGTCCAAATTTTCCGAACGTGCAAAAACACGGGATGTAACAGCTAGTATCCAGATGGCACCGTATGAGGCTCTATATGGCAGGAGGTACAGATCACCTATAGGCTGGTTTGACGTGGGTGAGACTAAGTTGATAGGCCCAGATATGATTCAGCGAGTGTCGATAAAGTGAAACTTATTCGGGAGAGATTAAAGCGACCCCGAGTCGACGAAGTCGTATGGAGATAATCGACGTCGACACCTAGAATTCCGAGGTTGGCGATTGGGTATTCTTGAAGGTGTCACCCATGAAGGGTGTTATGAAGTTTGGTAAGAAAGGAAAGTTGAGTCCGAGATACATTGGACCTTATCGAGTTATCCGAAAGGTAGGCAAAGTTGCCTACGAATTAGATCTACCAGGCAATTTGGGGGCGGTGCATCCGGTATTCCATGTGTCCATGCTTCGAAAGTGTATAGGTGATCCGTCTAGGGTGTTTCTGCGGATGATGTCCAAGTAACAGAAAAGTTGTCCTACGAAGAGCGGCCGATAGCTATACTTGACCGTCAGATCAGGATATTGCGAACCAAAGATGTGGTTTCGGTTAAAGTATTGTGGCAAAATAATAACAGGGAAGAGATGACCTGGGAAGCTGAGGAGGAGATGAAGAAGAAATATCCCCATTTGTTTACTACGCTTGCAGGTAATCTAAACTCCTTGCTTAAATATGTAAATGATCGATCAATCTATGTGATATTGATAAAAGAACCCTTTTCCCCGATTCTTATAAGACCGGTGGGGTTAGGACAACATTCGAGGACGAATGTCCTAAAGGGGGAAGAATGTTATGTCCGTATCTTTACATAGGGACATTATAAAGCTAAGTGCGACAAGTTAAAGACAAAGCGGTTTTAGGGTTCCCGGTAAGGGTTTTCATCTCCCGATTTCGTTTTGATGCATCAAATAGCCTATGAATTTCGTTTGGTATAAGAACAATATTGGAGAATAAGGATTAATTGACCAAGATTGGATGACTAAGTGAGATTAAGAACTTAATTGCATCATTAGTGAGCCTAAGTGGCCGTGTGGGTCCCACTTGTGATTTGGCCAACTCTTATTGGCTAAGAACTTGGGTGGGACACATGTCCACTTTGTGGACTGCATATATAAAGAGAATTGCTGATTCATAATCCAAATAGAATTTCATTTCAACATTACAAAGTTGGAGAAGCATAGTGATAGAGAGAGAGGCTCTCGGCTACAAGCTGGCCGAGAACACCCTCCTCCATTTTGATCCAAAAAAATCCATTTTCCAAGCAAATTAACTCCTCATCAAGTGTATAAGGACGTGTGGTAGTTGTTGGGAAGAGACAAGGAGGTGTAGAGTTCCATAGAGTTGAAGATTCGGCCAAGGTTGGAGGACAAGTTGCAAGGTAAGAATGATCATTGTTCTTGTGTTGTATGAAGATTTGAATGTATAATTCATGCATGTTATTGTTGGATTGTTGTTGTGGTTGAATTTGAGGGTGAGCCGTGAGCTTGGTGAAGCAATGGTCGATTCCATTTTTGCATGTATTGTTGGTAAATAAATATATGCCACCATATGTAATTGAACTAAGATTGTAGAATTGGTTTATGATGTGCATGTTAGAATTGGGTTGTTTTCTTAAAGTTTAAATGAACCATGTGTTGTAGACTTGAATGGGATTATGTTTGGTTTTCTTGTGCACATATTAGATGTGGATTGGAGGTGTTGTAATGTGGATAAATGAGTGAAAATCATGGGGTTGTAAGGGATGACATTGAAGCGTGTAAGGGGATTTGTTTTAGGGGAGGTTATGGACTGTTTTGTGCCAAATTTTGATTGTTATTGTTATGCACATTGTGATATATTGTATGTATGTTGAATATGTGAATTAAGGGGTTAGTGAAGCAAATCATGTTGAGATGTATAAGCAGTCCAAATCGTGGACTGTTTTAAGATTGGAAGTGAAGTAATGTTGTTGAATGATTGAATGTTATTATGAACATGTAGTAAAGGTGAAATGGTATTGTTGTATGGGCTGTTTGGCCGTGAGTTGGGACTGAATTGTATGATATACAAGCTGTCCAAAGTTCCCTAAGTCATGTTAAACAAGTTTGGAAGGATATAAGAAAGGAATGACTAGCAATGTTAGCTTGTAGCACTAGTTGGTTTGAATGCGAACGAAACGTCGTCTAACTGTTTGAAAGGGATTGTGAGCGTTAGAGTGCGTATTAAAATCCCTTGTAGACTAACTGTAGCTCTTGATATCTTGATATAGGATAAGTGTTGTTGGGCAGCAAGTACAAGTTATTATACGACTAAACGCTAAAGGTACGCAAAGCCTATTCCTTCCTTCTTTTTGGCATGTCCTAGACGTAAGTAAGATATAATACGAGCCTCGGGGTGACTCCACTC
Organism: Lycium ferocissimum; assembly: GCF_029784015.1. Lineage (NCBI taxonomy): Eukaryota > Viridiplantae > Streptophyta > Magnoliopsida > Solanales > Solanaceae > Lycium > Lycium ferocissimum. Next base: position 5,948 of record NW_026725626.1, read on the forward strand.
TCTAACTTCTAGTATGACATGTGATTGTTATTCGTCCGTAATTTTGAAAATGTTGATATAATGGAATTATGATCTCGTTATTTATTACATGATGGACTAGTATGTGATGCATAGGAGTTCTTATTCTTAAAAGGAATTGCATAAGTATGCTTGATTTTTATAAAATGTAACATGCTAATGTCCGAGAACTGATTTGGTTTACTATTCATTGAGTCTCAAAAATGTTTTATATATATATGTGGTTGCTTATTACTCTGCTCGTGCTACCGCTTATATATCCTTCACCGAGTCCCGGCCAGTATGTTCTCGTGTGCACAACTATTATACTATTCACCGAGTCCCTCACTAGGGCGGGACACGTTATATATATATATATATATGATGATGATGATGATGATATGATGATATGATGATTTGGAGATGGAGGCCGGAGGGCATACATTCCTTATTACCGAGTCCCCTATCAAGGGCGGGACACGTATATGCTTATGTTTATGATGTTATGAATATAATTACCGAGTTCCTCACTAGAGGGCCGGGACACGTTATATATGTTATATACAGAATGATTATGCAACTTTGATTATGAAATACTATAGTGATATTGATATGAGAACGATACAGATGAAATATGTTCAAAGGCAAGTTTTATGAAACTCTGTTTGTTGCATTGAATCCTGTTCACCTTGTCTCAGATATGATTCCATTTACTATGTTTCATGCTTTACATACTCAGTACATATTTCGTACTGACCCCCTTCTTCGGGGCCGCTGCGTTTCATGCCCGCAGGTATACACACACGCTTCGGGAGATCCGCCGGCCCCCTAGGATATCTACCATCCGGCTATTTCGCAGTGCTCCTTTATTCCGGAGCATAGTTTCGTGGTATAACCTTTTGATATGTACATATGTTATCGTTCGGGGTACGACGGGGCCCGTCCCGTCATATGATGTCGTTGTCACTCTTAGAGGTCCGTGGTCACAAGTGTGGGTCTATGTGTGGTTGTTGTTTTGTTATATGGTTATGACTTGTGTCTGGGGCGTACCCATTTGTAGTGGCAGCCTTGTCGGCTTGCGTAGCTAAATATGTTTATCATGGCAGCTGTGTATGAAGGTAGCCTCCTCGGCTTGTGTTTTGTTGGGACGTTCCCCTATATATATATATGACAGCCTTGCCGGCTTTTGTGCGATGTTAACTGTTAAAGGCTGTAACTCTTCAGGAGATAGGTAGCTTTGATATGCATACGTCTTGTCTTTATACTTATATCAGTTCGTTCACGTTAGTAGTATATGGCTAAAGATAACAGGTGTATACGAGTGTCCAGTTCGAGCACTAGTCACGGCCTGCGTGGTTGGGTCGTGACAGTATCATACTCGTGTCTTTCTTTATAACATATAACTTTGATTATCACTGTGCGAAACCTTAACAAAATCGTGAAGCGATGAGAACCTTTCCACATATAGTATCAAATCTTATGTGATAATTCGTACTTGAGTAATTCAACCAATGTAGCAACTCCTTCAAGGCTACATTCCACTTACTCCAATCAATAATTATTTAATACTTGTAATCATTCCAAATTTCGCCTAGGTGACACTTATATTCCAACGATAAGTGTCCAAAGTTCTCTTGAAATAGTATCTTTATCTCAACCTATATCACGATTCGTTTCTTTTGATGAAATTATATTACACCATATATTCCTTAAGCCTACCGTCTTTGTCGCTTAAAGATTCCATTATTTTCGAGGTGAAGTCGTGTTGACCCCTTTATGCTTTATGCCTTTTTATATATCTTGCGTAGCCAACACGAATGAGACTAACTTACTCAAAAACATACCAGGTTCGTCTCAATAATGGTCTTATCTTATCACCCAGTCGTCGTACTACACCTTTAAATTCATAACTATATATTTCCTTTTCGTTCCATATTCGTACTCATTTAATTACGTCTATCTTGGGTGCTTCCTTTTGGTATTCCCTTACCATATTTCTCCAGTCTATGTCCATCCTTCATTTCTGCGCACGAGGAATTTTATAATACCTCTATATCCTTCGGAAAATACTACTCCTACATAATCCCTTTCTCATTTTCAAAACATATTGTAGGTGTTCATCCCTATTTGTTCTTATCATCCCAAGTCATTTCCTAGCACTCATTCTACCTCGTTGCTCATCTTTCTATGGTTTGGTCTTTCACGAGTTCCGTCATTGTGTTTTGATATTACTCGTGTTCTCGGCTATACATGTCATAATCTATTACTGCACTGTTATCTCACCCGTTTTCTTTTCATCTCCTTCTTCCAATTAACCCCTTCTCCTTTTGTGCTCGCTATCATTTCCGTTATCTCATAATCTCTATTCTGAACTCTCCCTATAGAAGGACTTCATAAATCCCCCTTCTCTTTTTTTTTTTTATCAATAGCTCACCTTTATACCTTAGTCACATAGATCATGTCATATCTTTTAGTCACTTCCTCGCTAGGCTTTGCTCATTTTCATAACAATCCTTATTATATTCACATAATATCATATCCATTTCGTAATCAATCTTATAGTGTAACACTTCTTAACCTTTTACCCTTTCGGTCAATCTTATCCTTAATATCTCGCAAGTTGTCTTATCAATACATTCATATCCGTCACAAAAAAATTTTCCTCTCTACTCTTTTCTCAATCATACTATTATTTCTTCTAACTATAAACTCGTCATAATTTATCCCTGCTTATCAATTTGGATCAGTTGGTACCTTAATATAACACTCTATCAAGATTTGTCAGTCTCTTCTAAATCATCTTTTAATATCACAAGCCCTTTCCAAATTCTTTTTACCATATCGATATCGACCTCCTAATTACTATTACCATCAATTGGAAATAACTTATTTCTCAAGGGGAACATCATTATTGCAACTTAGACAAATCCTATCCTTACTATTGACACGACCTTTCAAGGCGTCGTCACGACCCATGGTTCTAGTAGGCCGTGACTATTGCCATCTCGGGCACCCAAACACAATCGCCAAACCCGAATCACACATTGATAGTTTATACAGACACAAATATCAAACGCTGTCTCAGATTATATCAAACTGTCGCAAACATATCTCAAACACAGCCATATATATATCAGAAGCCGACAAGGCTATCAAATGGCGCAACGGCCCAAAATATATACAAATGCAAGCCGACGAGGCTGCCACGGCGAATGGGATCGCCACGAACGTATAACATACAAACACTTCTTTACGAGAATGGCATAACCCACATACATGTCCACTAATCTCTACACGGACAAACGGAATCATAAGACGGGATAGGCCCCTTTTACCTTTCACGGAATAGACGTACATATATACAACGGAAGAGTCTTTACCAAAATACCCGGGCTCGGGACAATGGAGTCGCTCCAGAAAGTAGAATAGGTATCTAGGTCGGCGGATCACCAAAACGATCGTAAAACGGGCATGAAACGCGGCCCCGAAGAAAGGGGTCCATACGAAATATGTACGAGTATATAAAGCATGGAATATTTTAAGGGCAGGATCACTATGAAATAAAAGTACAGCAAAATGAATACAATAATCGAATACCAAAATGCTTACTTTTGAAACACAAACAATGCATATCCATGATCATGAATAGGGCTCGGGGAACATGTCATCGCCACCTCGTGTTTTGGCGCCATAACACATCATACTACGAATATTGCATAACTCCATAATATAACTCCGTAACACATCATAAGGCCATAATACATCATAACATTGTCTAACGTGCCGGCCCCTAGCTTGCGGACTCGTGTGAACCATAACACATCTAACTCGTAAAGAATATAGCATAGCGCGCACGATGACATAATCCGGCTTTCAGATAATTACTTGCGGAGATGTAACAAAAAAATCCAATATAGGACTCAGTAAGTAACCATATGCATATAAAATCATCATTACGGAAAATACTCCAATAGAAAATCTAAATCCCATCGATTCGGGGTTGAGCGATAGTCATGCTAAGTTCTTTCTAATGTCACTAGAACTATATAAGGAGGGTCTCGGGGACATTATTCGTTATACTATCCTCTACGATCGTATCAAATTAGCGATCGAAGGATCAAATATTTTCTATGAAAGTTAGGGACCTTATTCGACAGAGATCCTTTAGGAACAAGAACTCTTTATGCAACATGCACTATCCAGTCATACAAAAGACACATGGACCATAGCTCGACTATATTAGGAATGCTAATGTTATATCCCGTACTTTATACATTCGGGTAATTCGAGAAGGTCGTGGCAAGTTAAGGACAAGATTATTTTCAAAGAGTTATTTTAATGTACGAAGGGTTATGAATATTATTTATGAACATTGGTGGTATGAAAATATTGAGAAAGGTTAAGGGTAAAAAGAGGAATTCGCAAAATGGTTTATGGAAATAATGTGGAAGGCTAGGGGTAAAAAGGTAATTTTACAAAAGTTCAAAAAAAGTTCATGAAGGGGCCATGTTGGCCGTGCACTACATGCCCTTATTGTTAATTAATGGGGGCTAATTGTAAATTATAAAAGTTATGGACCAAAGCTTGTTTAAGAAGACATTAGTCTTCTTTTAATTTTAAGAAAATTCAAGAATTCTCTAGAGAGGGATCATGTGGCCATATTCTTATGTTGAGGGCCAAATATATAAATAAGGAAAATTGGTGGAAGAAAGTATATATAGGAAGTCATCATTTTAATTCAAGAAAACTAGAAAAAAAAAAAAAAAGATGAAGAGAGTGGAGCAAGGAGGTTCGGTTCCATGGCTCTCAAAAGAGCCATGGGAAATTGACCAAGGAAAATTATTTTCTCCTTGTTTTCCTACTAAATGGAAGGTCCTCTACAACGTGGTATAATTGTTTCGGGAGATAGGCCATGTTTCGATCGTTTCCGCATTCTAGCCAAGTGAAGAAGTTGAAGAGGAAAGGTAGGATTTAATCCTTTTTATATGTTGTGAAGGGTTTACTTGTGTTGTGGTGTGTGGAAGTAAATGAAATTCATGAAATATGTATGTATGGTGTGTTTGGCCGTGCATGTGTGTGTTTAGTAATGTGTATGTAAAGTTGTGTTGGAGTGATGAATCAATGGTACTCAACATGTTTGTGTGTGTTATGGTAATATGTAGAAAATGAATGGAATTCATAGAATGGTGAATAATGAGGAATGGCCGTGTAGGGGTTGCTTGGTATGCAAGAAATGAATCAATGTTTCTTATTATTTTAGTCGTCGTTGCTAAGAATTATGTGATGAAAATGGAAATTATGAAATCATCCATGTTGGAGTTGTAGTTGTATATACATGGTGTTGGCCGTATGTATAAGGTGTTGTGTAAGAAAGAATGAATTAAATTTATGTGGTGTATTGGTTGTTGTTGTAATGTATAGAAAAGAATGGAAATTCATGAAAACTTATGTATTGTTGTTGTGGCCGAATGGTATAGGATTGGTAAGTTGTAGTAAATTGATTTTATTTGACATTCTAGTTGTTGTCAATATGGATCATGTAACGTGGAATGAAGGTCGTTGTCGAAGTTAATGCATATGAATGATCATGAAATGTATGGTTGTTGTTGAAGTTAAAGGTTTCAGATAAAGTGGCATGTTGATTGAGTGTTGGAATATTATGTGAATTGAATTGAATTGAATTAGATTGAATTGAACATTGAAGTGTTGCTAGAATAATTGTTGATATTGTTGGCCGAGTTGAATTCTCGGATTGTTGTTGATGAAATAAGCAATTTTTAGTTGGATTCTCGGGATGGTATATTTACGGGGGGGGAGATCTCGAAATTGATTGTCGGATTTTGAAGTGAATGAACTTGAAAGGTTACGACAAGTATGTGTCGATGAATCTAACGATAGTGCTGATCCTCTTGAATGTAGACTAGCGGCAACAAGTTTGGATGAATGAGCGTAGCTAGTAAGGCGCGGCGCAGGTATGTTAAGGCTCGCCCCTTTTCTTTCTATGGCATGACTCGTATGTAAGATTTTATAAATGCTTCCATAACGTTCTCATTTCCAAAAGCTAGAAGTAATGGTCCCAAGGTATAAGTTCCTTCCTAAGAGTTTACAAATGTTTTCCAAAATCCAAGTTTTACGATTTTTAAAAGTTTTTATGATTAAAACAACGACTATGATTTTATGATGACAATGATGATGCCAGATATGAGAAAACGTCTATGATGAATATGTCAAGGATATGTTCTTACCATGAATACGACGATATGAAATGTTAAGCTATTTTTAGAGAATGACTTTTTTTAAAGGTTTCAAAGTATGTGAAATGATAGGCTATGATCTTTTTATGTTTTCTGAGTGGTGTTATCCTTGATTGATAGTCTCGCCCTTATAATTGTTCCTTCAAGGTGAGACATGACGATCCGATTGTTCCATAATGTAATCGGAGGTTTCGACCTTACGTCACTCCGATAAAGTTATAGTTTTTGATTGGGCTCCAATGCATGCTTATGATGGATGTTACATCCCGGCCTAGATTTCGGGCATGACCACCACTACGGATAGCGTAGTGGGTGGCACATAACCACATGCGGCCTGATTGAGGGCCGGGCACGACCACCATTTATTCATTGGTATGCCCGTATGGTTAGACTTTGATTAGTACGGCCTATATGGCCGGCACGACCCCAGTGATTGGGCGCCGCAAGAGATTTACACCTTCGAGGACGCGGGAGGCCCGACGCGGGCTAATGATGTTATGTGATTCAAGGAACTATGGATGCATATGTGAGCAACTAAAGCTCTGCACGACTCCGCCTTATACAGAGGCACTCGGATGTATTGGACTATTGTTTATAAGACTCTAAGGATATGATTCTATTCCGTGATATTCCGTGATCACTCATAAGTACTTTTTTTACTATGTTGCTACTCATAGCTATATCTCCTATTATGCTACTATTCATGCCTTACATACTCGGCAATGCTCGCATTTCGACCCTTCGTTTCGGGGCGCATTATCATATATTGCCGCGCACATACATAAATAATGATCGTATACACATTATAGAAGATGTTCCAGCGAGTTGGCATATCCATTTGCTCGGAGAGTCGCCGGGTCAATCAGTATATATATATATATATGTCATGTTCGAGTTAGAGACTTTGCAGACAGAGTCGTGGGCATAGTGTGTCAGTCTAGAACATGGTTCCACTAGCCGATGTGTTTTTATTATACATTATGTTACAGAGCCCTTATGTTTACAGATCGTGTTTAATTGGAAACGACAAAAGATTTTGAGAGTTTTACTATGTATTTTATCTTTGTTTAACCTAAGAATCCAAAGAAAGTAAGTATGTAATAAGCTATTCTTGGACCGGGTTCGCTCGGCTACTTTATTGTGATCGGGTGCCCATCACACCCTCGCGGGATTAGGGTGTGACAGCTAACATCAAGAAGTGAATAAGAATCGTAGACATGCTCGGATCTTATGAATAGAGTTACCCCAAGGCTCGTATCATATCCTACTTACATCTAAGACATGCCAAAAGAAAGAAAGGGTAAGCTTTACATACCTGGAAGACAAATTCTCGACTTTCGACCTATTTCCTGTCTTGCAATTCGCTTAAGAATTATTCGTGGCCTCGTAATCTACATATAGAACCATCCATAATATCGTTAGGATCATCGTCATACGCTCGTCTTAAACACTTAATGAGAGTCCTTTTAATATATTCGAAATTCAGAAGATTTACTGTTTAAGTGCCTAGCCCGAATTCCAATTCAACAACCAACAACATCAACAACAAAACCAATAGTAATAACGTCATTTCCAACACCAACATATGCCATAACAGCCACACCGTTTTCTAAATTTCCCAACCAACCAACTTGGAATACGACTAATTAATAACTTTATTTCCGTAAAGAAGTCGAAATTAATACTAACAACATCAATAACAACATTCTCAACATCCTACAAGATAAATATATGTATTTCCATCCAAATTTCTCTTCAACCCTCAATCCATAATCCAATAATATCAACACAACAAACTATAACTCTATTCTTGCATTTATTCCTTACTCAAACTTAATAAAAAGAGGGATTTGAAGATTCATACCTTGCTTTTATGAAAGTAGCAAAATCTTCAACATTTTCTTGTTCCCATGCTCCTCCAACTCCAAACGAAATTATATTCGTGACTATGCGTTGTCCGGACTTCGATTGATACTTCGTTACTTGAAATTTCACTCAAAATTCTCATTTTTGTGAGGTATATTTGCTCCCTTTTGTTGCTGAATTTTCTGGAAATTTTTGGATGAAAAAAAATGGGGTTTCAACCCTTTTTATAGGGGCTGAGTCGGTGCACTGTAGCTACAGTACTGTAGCAGTACTGTAGCGGTACTGCAGAAATGCTATTTCTGCGTCGATAGTTCAGTTTGTAACGTCTATAATTCTCTACTCTGATGTCCTCTCAATGAACGGTTTGTTTCACTACAAACTAGACTCGACGAACTTCATTTTAGGCTTTTAAAACACCTTAAAACTCCACATATACTATGAGATATGCGTCTCCAAAGTTGACTAAAAATTCGCCCAGCATTTCCCAAATTTTCGTCGAACTTATTTTCCTCAATTTACTCGATCTCGAAATATTCCGAAACTCTCCATACATGATATTTGTCATTCATTATACTAATAATGGCCATGTTCTCATGTTTCAAAATACTCTTTTCCGATTACGACTTACGAGCTCGTAATTCACTCTTTTTCTTCGTTGTTACGTACTTTCCATGGCTTGTGCCTTTCAAGACATCATGAGACGTCTCTGACACTCCATTATTACGATGAGGTACATGTCATACTTATGCTCTGAAAACGCGGGGTATAACATCGGCCCATCTTGCGGACAATCTTATAAGGTCCTATAGATCGAGGACTCAACTTTCCTTTCTTACCAAACCTCATTACTCCTTTCATTGGCAACACCTTTAAGAATACCCAATCATCAAATTGAAATTCTAAGTCTCGCCACCTGTTGTCCGCATAAGATTTCTAGCGACTTTGGGCTGTCACCAATCGATCTCGGATGACTTTGACCTTTTCTACTGCTTGTTGAATCAACTCAGGGCCTATTATTTGCACTATCTCCTACTTCAAACCACCCAATTGGGGATCTACACTTCCTTCCGTATAGAGCTTCATGAGAGCCATTTGGATACTGGAATGATAGTTGTTGTTGTATGCAAACTCAATAAGGGGTAAGTGGTCATCCCAACTACCACTAAAATCTAGGACACATGCTCTTAGCATATCCTCCAAGGTTTGAATAGTGCGTTCGGCTTGCCCATCAGTTTGCGGATGAAATGCTGTGCTAAGCCTCACCTGAGTACCCAAACCTTCTTGGAAAGACTTCCAGAACTTGGCTGTAAATTGTGCACCTCTATCTATGATAATAGATATTGAAACACCATGAAGTCTCACAATCTCCTTGAGGTACAACCTTGCATAATCTTCTGCAGAGTATATGGTTCTGACTGGAAGAAAATGAGCGGCTTTCGTAAGTCTGTCCACGATCACCCATATGGAGTCATACTTGCTTCGGGAACGAAGTAACCCTACAATGAAATCCATGTTTATTGCTTCCCACTTCCAAGTTGGAATTTCCATTTCTTGCAATAATCCTTCTGGCTTTTGATGCTCGATTTTCACCTGTTCGCAGCTTGGACATTGGGCTACAAAGTCTGCAATTTCTTTCTTCATTCCATCCCTCCAATACATTAACTTGAGATCATGGTACATCTTTGTTGCACCTGGGTGAATATAATACCGATAATAGTGAGCTTCTTCTAGAATTCGACGACGTAATTCTGCAACATTCGGAACACATAGCTTGCCTCGATATCTAAGAACTCCATCTATAGAAGTTTCAAATGGAGACTTCTCTTTTTCATGAAATGCGTCTTTATAATGGCTCAACTGAGGATCTTCATATTGACGCTCTTTCACCTTTATGTCCAAGGATGAAACAGTTGGATTATTAATATTAATTCCTGCACTGCCTGAATCAATTCGACGAATCCCAAGACTAGCTAGCTGGTGGAGTTCACGAATTAATTCCTTCTTCTCCGTAGGAGCCTCACATAGGCTACCCATCGATCTGTGGCTAAGTGCATCAGCTACTACATTTGCCTTTCTAGGGTGGTATAAAATACTTACATCATAATCTTTCAGTAGCTCTAACCAATCTCCCCGATTCAACTCCTTCGCTTGAAAATGTTTTAAGACTCTTGTGATCTGTGTAAATATCAATGTGAACACCATACAAGTAATGTCTCTACATTTTTAGTGCATGAATAACTATGCCAATTCAAGATCATGAGTTGGATAGTTCTTTTCATGTTTTCGTAACTGTCTTGAAGCATAAGCAATGACTTTACCGTGTTGCATTAATACACATCCTAACCCAACACCAGAAGCAACACAATAAACAACATAACCATCTAGGGATTGGGGAGGTCAAGAGGCGGAGCCGAAGTTAGCTTTATCTTTCAGATTCGCCTATCTTTCAATTCCGAAAAATCGCTTCACAAGCATCATTCCACTGAAATTTAGCTGACTTCTGGGTTAGCTTCGTCAATGGCGCTGAAATAGAGGGAAACCCTTCCACGAATCTCCTATAGTAACCTGCCAATCCTAGAAAACTACGTACTTCTGTAGGCATTATAGGCCTTGGCCAAGTCTTCACAGCTTCTGTTACATCCGGTATTTTCGTACGTCGGAAAGCGTGCGAGTTAAATGATATTAGTAATGGACACGAGGTTATCCCCCAAGCTTATAGGTGGTTAAAGTGATGGTACACATGTATCGTAAGGATTTGAAGTTAAACCAATCGAAGAAAATAAGTTTTGTCGAGGTTCGAAATTTATTTGATGAAATACGGTCTAAGCTATACTACCCCGTATTTTTGGACTAGGAAAATTTAATCGTCCAACATGAGCAAATTTACCCGAGCCCGGAGAATTCAATCATATTCAAGGATGAAAAATCGAGAGCTCGGTGTACAAAGAGTTTGAGGTCCCGAAATAATTTAGGACTTAACAAGTGTGACCACGGTGATTGAGAATAATATTTTATGTGTACCAAAAGGGACTATGGACTAGTGCTATGTCACATGAATATAATAATGAGCATATGAAGTATGATAAAAATAGGTACCATTTAAGTGAATTGAGATCAAAAAATTAATTATGTGTGTAATTGGTTAAGTGTTGGATTGTAGAGATAAAAGAAAAATTAATTAAATCAAATTAATGGATGAAGACCTATTATGTGGTTGAAAGGGGGCTGGAACGTGTACACCTTATGTACACATATAAAAGGGGCACTTAAATTGATATTTTCCATTCTAATTAAGAGGAGCTTAGGTGTCCTTTGCTTATGAAGCAACTTGGACAGCAAAGTCCATTCTAATAAAGAGGAGCTTAGGTGTCCTTTGCTTATGAAATAAGTTGGACAGCAGATCACTTTGGGGTTGAGCTACTGGTAGTAGCAAAAAACGTTCTAATATAATTCTCTTGCAAGACATAGCATCAATCTCCTTCTTCAACAACTTAGTAGCAAAATTTTCCTCTCAAAACCAAGATGAAACTACGTGTATTTCAGCCCTTAAGATCAGATCAACGTGAGTTCCATTTTTTTTTAATTAGTGAGGCAAAGTATAATTCCATTCAAGAAATATATACAAGTTTTGCTCTCTACCTCCATCCCGTTATTCCGTTGTTGTCGTGTTGCTAAATCCGGGCTTTTGTCGAAGTGAAGTAAGGTGGAGGAAGATTACTTCTTGGCATATAAGGTAAGAAATCCTCTCTCCTAGATGTATTTGAGTTATCCGAGTCGTATCTACGTTGCTAGATGAAAGAATTACAAAAACTATATCGGAAATAAGATAAATTGTTGTTGTTATCATGTGGGCTGTTTGGTGGTTGTTATGAATTATTTGTGGGCTGGAATATCGTGGGATTGGCTGTAGTTGTTGTTGTTGTGTTTGTTGTTATATTATGTATATACGAAAATAAAGAAGTGTATACAAGCATCGGTATAGGAATGTATATTAGGCTGTTTTGGAGGTGATTTAAGAATGGATTTAATTCTAGTTTGATAGGAAATTGTTGGTATTGTTGTTGTTGGTATTTTGAATGATGTTTTGGCTAAATTGGAATCTCGAGGATTGTTAAGTTTTCAGAGGAAATGCTGCCCGACTTCCGTTAAGTTCTTAACTAATCAAATACTAATTAAAATGGAAATATGGAAGTATGAACTAAGAAGTGATTCACATAAGTAATCGGTTGTGGATTTACAAGTTTGGGAAGTCGTAGTTTATTAACAATAGTGTTACTCTCATATTAAATAGGCTAAAAGGCGACGAAGCAAGCTTGGTTACGGTTGATCTACGACAGGTATGTAAAGCTATCCCTTCTTTCTTTTGGCATGTCTTAGACGTAAGTGATGTACGATATGAGCTTTGGGGTAATTCCATTCATACGTTCCGAATGTAATTCATGATTCTTATTCACTTCTTGATGTTAGAATTCTTAAGGTAGTTGAGCTACTGCCTCTCGAGTCTTCTATATGTTGGATAGTAGTCGGATGTATAAGCTCCTATTCCTAAAGGCTCTACGATGACTAATGTCTCTGATTCCATAAGCTATTTCACATTATCTTGATACATGTTTATGATTCCTGAGGCTCTATTTGATATAGTTCATAGTGATATTTAAAGAGTACCTAACATGACTATTGCCTTTGATACTCAAGTGCAAGTTTATTCTACTTATTCTATTGAGTCTCAGATGATGATTTAATTTGCATATGGTTGCTCACTACTCTGCTCGTGCATACTGTTATTACATCTTTCACCGAGTCCCGGGCCGGGTATGTTATCGTGCACAGTTTTACTACATTATTCACCGAGTCCCATAATGGGCCGGGTACGTTATATGATGATATGATTATTCACCGAGTCCCATAATGGGCCGGGTACGGTATATGACGATATGATGACATGATGATATGATTATGGCACCGAGTCCCATGATGGGCTGGGTACGGTATACGTGTACACGACTTTATTCACCGAATCCCATAATGGGCCGGGTACGGTATATGATAATGACATGCATGATTTCATTTGTAAGGCACAGGTACAGTGACTTCTTGGCTATTATACTTGTCTCCTGGAATCTCTACTTCAGTTATGATCTTTCTTACTGTATTTCATGCTTTATATACTCAGTACATATCTCGTACTGACCCCCTTTCTTCGGGGGGCTGTGTTTCATGCCCGCAGGTACAGATTCTCGCTTTGGTGACCCTTCAGCTTAAGATTTCTACTCAGCTGTCTTGGAGTGCTCCGTTGTTCCGGAGTCTAGACTTTTAGCACGAATCTTCGATATATGTATATGTTTATTAAGGGGTACGGCGGGGCCCTGTCCCGTCATATGTCACTATTGATACTCTTAGAGGTCTGTAGACATATGTGTGGGTTGTATATAGATGTTGTTCAGCTGTGTTAGCATGACTTGTATTTTGGGACGTTCCCTTTCGTAGTGGCAGCCTTGTCGGCTTGCGTATATATATATATATATATATATATATATATATATATATATATATATATATATATATATATATGTATATATATATATATATATATTGGGATGTTGTATGTAGTGGCGACCTTGTCGGCTTGCGTGTATACGATTGGGACGTTCCCATACGTTATGATAGCCTTGCCGGCTTATGTCGGTGTGTTATCTGTTGATGGTTGTGACTCCACAAGAGACAGGTTGCTTGATGTATACATGTGACAGTTCTGAGATGACGTTCTGTCTTTATAAGTTCCATATTATGTTTAGTTGTGAGTTGATTATAACTAATAGGGGTGTATACGAGTGTCCAGCTCGGGCACTAGTCACGGCCTACGGGGTTGGGTCGTGACAGCTTCAATCTTCTGAGTATCCACTCGGATGCCATCATCTGAAATAACATGACCCAAAAATGTCACAGAATTCAGCCAAAACTTGCACTTTGAAAATTTTGCATACAATTCTCGAGTTCGAAGAATTCCAAGAACGATACGTAAATGGTCTGCATGCTCTGACTTTGTCCGAGAATATACCAAAATATCATCAATAAACACGATTACAAACAGATCCAAGAGAGGCCTAAATACATTATTCATCAAGTTCATGAACACTGCCGGAGCATTAGTTAACCCAAATGACATCACCCGAAATTCATAATGGCCATATCTCGTTCGGAGGGCTGTTTTGGGAATATCTTCTTCTTTAACTATCACTTGATGATAACCTGACCTTAGGTCTATTTCGGAAAACCACTTGGCACCCTGTAATTGATCAAACAAATCATCAATTCTCGGAAGTGGATATTTATTCTTTATCATCACCTTATTCAACTGCTTGTAATCAACACACATCCGTAAAGAACCATCTTTCTTTCGCACAAATAGGACTGGAGCTCCCCAAGGTGATGAACTAGGCCTAATGAATCCTTTTCAAGCAAATCCTTCAATTGTGCCTTTTAGCTCTTTCAATTCTGGGCAGGAGCCATTCGGTAAGGAGGAATGGAAATAGGCTGGGTGTCCAGCAACACATCAATAGCGAAATCAATCTCTCTTTCCGGATGAAGACCTGGAAGTTCATCTAAAAATACATCCGAAAACTCATTCACCACTGGAACGGATTGGAAGGTTGGTGACTTTGCTTCGGTGTCACGAACTCGAACTAAGTGATAAATATAGCCTTTAGCTATCACCTTTCTTGCCTTAAGGTAGGAAATAAACCTACCTCTTGGAGATGCTACATTACACTTCCATTCAAGCACGGGCTCTCCCGAAAATTGAAATCGAACTACTTTCATTCGGCAATCAACATTAGCATAACATGAGGCCAACCAATCCATACCCATAATCACATCAAAATCTAACATTTCTAGCTCGACTAAATCAACTTTAGTCTGGCGACCACATACCACAATTACACAATTCTTGTATACTTGTCTAGCTATCACGGGATCACCAACCGGAGTAGATACCTCGATAGGTTTAATTGGCTCGGGTTTCACCCCAACACGACCAACGATATATGGAGTGATATAAGATAACGTAGAACCTGGATCTATCAATGCATATACGTCATGAGAAAATACAGATAATATACCTGTAACCACATGGGGAGGACTCGAATCTGTCGTCCGCTAAAGCATAGATGCGGGCGGATACCACTGGACGGATGCTCCCCTACTGCCTCCTACCTCGGCTGGAATGCGGGAAGTCTGTCCTATCAGGCGCACCGAAGAAGAACCAGCCACTGATCCCGTGGGCTGAACCCCAACACTACCACTCATCAACGGGAAATCTCGCATCATGTGCCCAACCTGGCCATAGGCAAAACAAGCATCCGAACCTCGGTGACACTGACCAGAATGTAACTTACCGCACTGACTACATCGCGGTACTGGTGGTTTCCTCTGGCTAAAATCACCCCCAAACTGAGAACTTGAGGCTCTCGAACTCTGACCCTGTCCTGAACGAGTGGAGCAGTCAAATCTCCTGCTCGTAAACCGAGGAGGTGCACTAGTCGCGGACTGGCCTGAGTGTCTAGAATATAACTACCTCAATCCCCCTCTATAGTTGCTACCGGCACCCATAGATATGGCCCTCTTACTTTGGCCTCTATCAATATCACGCTCACCCCTTTGCAGCTGTTGTTGTTCTTCTAGGTTCTGGGCATGGGTATGAATGCGGGAAATATCCATCCCATCTTGCAATGAAGCCGTCAAGCAGTCCTTGAACAAATGTGGCCCTAAGCCACTCACAAATCTGTGCACTCTATCTCCCATGTCGACCACCATAGTCAGAGCATATCTAGCCAATGAATTAAACTGGAGGCTCTACTCCCGGGCACTCATATTTCCTTGTTTCAAATTTAAGAATTTATCCGCTCTAGCCCAACGAACCTCGGGTGGCAAATAGTGACGGATGAAGGCATCTACAAATTCTTGCCAAACTTGAGGAGGCACATTCTCTTTTCTTGAAGATATCCAATTATTATACCAAAGTACTGCCACATCTCGGAGTCTATAAGATGCCAACTCCATATATTCAGTCTCGGAGGCATGAATAATCTTCAATGTTCTCAACATTTCATCAATAAAATCTTGCGGGTCTTCATCCGGCTTTGACCCGAAAAATTCTGGAGGGTTTAAACTCATAAAATTCCGAGCTCGAGTACTAGTCGCATGCCGTCACACTCGAACCCGTATCCCTCGCCGCCGTGCCTGAGCATCAACTAACTGTGTTAATAGTTGAATAGCATCGGTCATTTGTTGACCCGAAGCACCCGATGGAGGAACTGGAGGCATAGGAGCTAGAGCTGAAGCCCCCTCTTGTTCTTCTAAGTTAGGCGGAGTGGGAGAGATATTAGCTGGAGCCTCGTTTTGTGATTCGCCTTCTTCTACATTAGTTGGCGCCTCCCTTCCTATTCGCCTTTCTGTCATAGCTTTGCCCTTCTTGGCGGCGGTAGCTTTTCTTTTTACCGGTATTTCTGAAATCATAATCACACCATTAGGGAGGAGTAATTCTTATAACATGGCTCTATCGAACGATCTAGTATAAAGAAGAATGGTCATTTTTCCTAAATGCCTTGTAGCCTCCTGTTTATAGATGTGGCGCGCAACACACCATAAACAAGACTCTACTAGACACGGCTCGTAGACACTCCTTAGGGCTGAACTGATCTGATACCACTTTTGTCACGACCCGACGAGGGGCCATGACGGGAACCCGGCGCTAACTATCAAGCACCACTCATTCTAACACTCATCATACTTATCCTGCATACATTTATTGCCCTCACATTTGTAGTCATAAGGAAAACCATTTTCAATTGGAAACATATCTGCATTTGTATACATAAGCCCTTCGGCTATCAAAATAATATATATATATATATATATATATATATATATAAGGACGGGACATAGAATGAGGGAAATCATGAGACCATATACACTACAAGAAATTTGATTTTTAACGACCAACTCTTAACGAAGGGATATGAATCCGGCCGTTAATAGTGTATTTACAGCGACACAATTTTCTTCCGATCGTTAAAAGCCAATTTTTAGTTTAATACTAGCGAGGGGACAATATCCGGACATTAAAAAGCTTAACACCCGGTTGTTACTAATCAAGAAAAGGTGCGATGTGTTTCCCTCTTTATTTTCACACCCATGTCTCCACTCACCCCCTCCAAAAGAAAATAGGGAGATACACTCTACCACTTCTCTAGAGTTCCCAGATCTAGGTACACTCAGCAGCAACTGCCTCTACAAGTAAACTCAAATTCCTTCCAACTTTCAGAGAACACAGAGAGACGAAATAATCTCTCCGTTTAATCTTCTAATATCTCTTCAATCCTTTAACCATGGTGCTCGAGGTCAGCATATTTCTCTTGGAATTTCAATTTCAGTTCTATGATTACAATGATCTGACATCGACAATTCGGAGTGGGGAATGGGTGCAAAACGGTGATTACTCGCTCAATAGGTTCCAAGCTCTAGCAGATGTTGTTAATCTTATTTGTGGTGCCAAAACTTGGGTATTCAATTTTGTTTTAAAGTTTTAATCTTTCTAGGGTTTGTAATATGTTTGGGTGGTCTCTATCTTTTAGGAAAAAAAAAAAATTGGGCTATATTATAATGATTTTTGTTTGAGCCAGTCTAATTCCGATGCTACAGTTGAAATTTTGACCACGGCTGGTAAAAGAGTTCGAGGTTTAGTAGTTTTGGTCATTCTGACTAGCGATCTTGGAAATATCTTAGCTTCTATGCACGATAAGCTCCGTTCCATGCTTTTATATTTTTTTTGGTAATTTCAGGTTAGTGTGTTGTTTTTTTGTTTTGTTTTGTCTGTTGTTCTCTCTTTTCTATTGGTTGTTGCTTATTGTTGTGTATTCTCCTATGATTTGCTAATTGCTAAGGTTTTTCCTTTGGCTTGGTTCATTTTTTGCATTTCATGTTGTTTTCTACAAAAAGAAAATACATCATACATCCTCTAATTCAGACTTTTGGTGCTATTCTTACTGAAATCTTTGCTATAAAATTTAAGTTATTTCTTATGGTTGGGTCCAAATTTAATTGGGAATTCTTTTATGTGATGTAATCATATGGTTTTTCTTATGGGTTTACAGACACTGAGGTGTGCTAGAGAATCGATACCACTGTAATGTTGTTCTTGAGTTTAGCTCTTTAAAACATAAAGAATGTGTCTTTCTTGAATTTCTCCTTTTGGTCGATATATATCATGTCTTGAAATGCACTAATATCGAAATGAATATGATGGTGATTCTAAGCAAGATATAGTTGCTTTAGAATCCATGGGCATATTCATTGCATAGATCCTTCTAAATTTCAGAGCTTCCTGAAGATAGATGCTTGAATTATATTGTTAAAAATATTTAACCTATTTTAAATTATGTTATACTCTTAAACCTTAAATTAAATTATTCCATTTTAGTACATGGTTAACTATGAGGAAAAGAAAAGAATTATATGTTGAGAAATCATCTACCACTTCTTAAGTGCAAAGTAATTTTTGATAGATGAACTTATGTCTTGATGCATTAGTCACAACCGCTGAATCTGCCTTCTACCGTCGCTTTTATCTGTGTGTTTGGGTGTAATAGTGTATGAGTAATTCCCTCAAGTTTGGGGACTGGGGATTAATCCCATGACAGAAAATTTTTAAGTCATCCTTTGTTTCATATGTAGCTCACTATCTTGCTTTCTCTCAAAGGATTCAGTGTTTTAGTTTGATTACTCTGTTAAAGCTTTGATTTATCGATTATTTCACACCAAACAGATCCTGAAATATTATTGCGAGAAACACCAACAGAAAATTGAAATGTGAAAACATTTGATCTGTAAGTTCCTAACTCGACCAAGTCTTGAATCCACTAATTTATCTAAGCATTATTTGGCTTTTGTGAAGGAAAAAGCACAAGGTTTTACAACCCTTGTGGATATTTTTCTGCAGTTTCACTTAATAATCAGTGGCATGGGAGGGACTAGCTCACAATCTGTGAAAAAAAAAATTGTTACCGAGAAATATTGGTGTGTGTGTGACCAAAAAAAATTGGAGCGTCAGTGGTAACGGCTACTATAAGCTAGCTATTTCTTAACTTTTTCTTCCATTTTGGTGTAGTTTTAAGTTTGTATTGATAGTTGATAACATATCAAACAAAGGTGAGCAGTATAAGCCCTCCTTCGACCTAGAAAATAGAGCAACTTTAGAAGGTAGGACTTTGTCTTGAAGCTACGGCTGAGAAGGTATCCATTGAGCTGAGACATGTTAAGTTCTTTTTTCTTTTCTTTTTTTAAAAAGGGTTGAGACTTAATTTTTCTTAAAATTCTTTTTTGATATTACGGCCTACTATTTATTTATACATACAGGTGTCCTCTGCTTGATAGTTCAACCGCATTTGATTTACAAGAAGCTAGAGAAAATACTATCAATTCTTGACAACATCTGGATAATTGATTCTGGGACATACGCATTACTGCTTAGTGTTGCAGTAACCAATAAACAGGTAGTAAGGTTTGAAGTGTCTTTGATGTACTCTATCATGAGAAATGGTAAGATCCTCTAACTTTGAAGTTAATGTTGGCTTTAGTACTCATGAATTCTTGACTGAACTAACCAACAATGTAAGTTATACTTTTATGGTAAAACATCACACTAAGCTCTTCATATATCTTTCTTGTTAACTGTGAATGAACAACTTTATCATGTCTTTGCTTTTAATATGGATTTTTTTTCCTATATTTAGTGCAGCTTTGGGAGTCAAAGGGAAGGAATAGAGCATAAAATGATAATATAATACACAGTTGTAAAATAAGAAGCATAATAGAAATTACAAGCAAGTAACGTTTTTTTATGAAGTTATCTTTATTCTTTTGGTCTGTTTTTTTTTAATCTTTTTTTATTGACTATTATTAGAGTTATTATAGAGATTTTTCAGCGTAAACTCTTTGGACCAAGAAAATTTAAGGTTTCGATAGGATTTTATAATCAGTAATAAAGAAAAATAGAGTGGATAGTGTAAACTCTCTGCACCGACAAAATTGAAAATCTCAATAGGATTTTTTAATCAGTGACAAAGAAAAATGTTTGGAGATCCAAATTCATTATGCTATTTGAAGAATGAATAAGCAGTTTCTACCTTTGGCCTTGCTCTGCGTATTCATAAAAATAATGGTTCGGTAGTGATATTACTATGATTTGTTTGAGGTGATTTCTGACTTTAAAATGGTTGTGGTTTAAAAGATGGGTACATGTGAAGCATTGCATCAGCTAAACTTTTTTATCTGTAATCAATTTCAATAGGTATTGGTTTGATGTATATTTTTGGCACCATTTGTAATCTTTCAGTTGCCTCTGCTCTTTTTTCCAAAAAATTTACTCAAATTCTTTTCTTTTTTGTCTCTCTGAACTCTATAGGTTCATTGATAGGGAAGTCATCACTTGATGCGCATTCACTATTAAAATGGACAAATACACATAGATGTGCCAAGTGGTGAAACTTTGAGCATGACGCCAACTTTGGAATAAGGATAGCAGGTCCACATACTTTCCGGATTATTGATATACTTTCCAGATTATTGAAATGGATATACTTTCCAGATTATTGATTGTTGTAACTTAGTTGACACATACCTGCAATATGCTTTCCCCGCAATATGCTTTCCCCTGGAATTTTGGCACACTACTTTTCTTGATTTTCCAGAAGTGTTTTTGTAGGGTGCAGGCTGTTATATCCCGCATTTTTTGTACATTGGAACAATCCGGATTAACTATGATAAGTTAGGGTCCAAACCATTCCGGGATGCAAAGTCGAGACTTTTGACCTTCGATTTTATTTTGAGACATAAGTTGTTCATGAATTTGTTGGTATGGAACAATTAGGAAAATTTGGGACCAAAATTGAAATTTATGAAAGTTGAAAATCATGCATCTTTTCCTTTGTTTGGCCGTGTGATGTGGAGTTTGGCCCACACAATTTGTGGACAATTTTAATTGGTCCAACACTTGTGTGGGCCAAGGGACACTTGTATAAGTCTTGCATTAGCTTAAAAGATGACTACCAATTCATTTATTCACTACAACACTTAGACAAAAGAAAAAAAAAGAGCAAGAAGTTGAAGAAGCAAAGAGGCTCTCGGCCAAGGAGACCAAAAATTGAAGATCAATTCTAGCCATTCCAAAATTATTTCTTTGATGCAAACCCACTAATTTGAGGTCCCTAAGTAGCGTGGAAGCGTTGTTCGGGTCATCCAACCATTCGTTGTGTCAATTGCAAACCCTAGGCAAAGTGTGGAGTTGAAGAAGAAAGGTAAGAATTGATTATGTTTTATGTGTTATAAAGGTTGTATGCATGTTGTAGTATGCTAAAATGGATGAATATCATGAAATATGGCATGTTGGAGTGGAGGTTGTGAATGTAGTGTCTAGCCGTGTAAGTGTGTGTGTGTGTTGTGTTGTGTTGAAGCTATGAATTAAAGCCTAGTTAGCATGTTGTGATTGTTGTAGAGTGGAGAAATGAATGAGAATCATCTATAGATGTTTGTAGGAGATGTTGGCCGAATGTAGGCTATTTATGTGACAAGAAATGGATTATTGTTAATTAGTATTTTGAATGTTGTCGTTATGAATTCTATGTCGACGATAATAGTTAATGACTCAAGTTTGATGTTGTGATGGTATGGGCTGATTTGGAGGTTATTGTACATTTGAGGTAATTTGTATATTTATGAGAATGATATCGTTATAGTGTGGATTGTTGATACAAATCATGATTCGGAAGCTAGAAATGGGCTATAGTTGTGTCTCGGGTTTGGGGACAGTTTTCGGGCAAATTGGAGCCTTGTTTGGAACATTTGAAATGTTGTATGAATTACTTAGAATGTCTTTGAATATTGTTGGTATGGGTTCGGGTTAGTATTCGAATGTATAAGCGTGGATGTTGGCTTGAAGGTAAGCCGTTAAATTGAATATATTGAAAGTTGTTGAATGATGGAAAAGAGAGTTATTAATGTTGTATTGCCTTTCGGATTGATTATTAATGTTGCTAGGTTGGTTGTTGTTGTTGTTGTTGTTGATTTGACCGAGTTAAATTCTCGGGGTTGGTCTATTTACAGGGAAAATGCTGCCCAAATTTCTGTAGAATTAAGGGCTAAATTGGAATGAAATGCCCAAATGTCTCTAGCTAATGTTTGGCATATTATGACTTGTTTGTAGACCTTGGGCAGTCCGAGACGTAGGTTGGATTTATCTTGAGTTGGAGCTAGCGTTGAGTGCGTACGAGGTATGTAAAGCCCAATCATTTCTTCTTTTGGCATGCCTTAGCTTCAAGTAGGCTATGACACGAGCTCGAGGAAATTCGAATCTCGCAATCCGAGCATGTTTATGACTCTTATTCGTTTCTTGGAATGCATATGTTGATATGATGAAATATTGGCTTTTATGTCTTTGAAATGTTTGATTTTCAACTTTTGCATAAAAAGTTTGGCCTTTAAAAAGTTCCGTAACTACGAACGCTCGTATCTTTCACAGAAAGGCTCGGATTGCCTCGATATGCTCGTAGGTGATTGTATGATGTATGATAAGTATGTTTTCATAGGCGGGCCCGACTCGGGTCAACACCCGTCCGTGGGCCCCGCGACTCTTCTTTTTGTAATTCTAATGACTCGTGACAAAATAGGATATGACTAATATCCCGATTTTAAGTATGGTCATTTTACTTATCATTTGAGTCTATGATAATGATTTTATGCATATGGTTACTCACGACTCCGTTCGTGCATTCTGTTATATCTTTCGCCGAGTCCTGGGCCGGTTCTGTTATCGTGCGCACTATGATATACTCCGGTGTTATGCTGTGTTTATGGTTCACCGAGCCTCTCGCTCGAGGGCCGGGTTCCGCTATATTTGGTGTTATGCTGTGTATGGCGTTATGCTGTGTATGATATGTGACGGGGATACGGAGATTTGAAACTTTCTGGTGTTATCTTTGTGTTATGGCGCCATCGACAGGCGGGCGACCATATTTTATGTGCCCTATGCATGATTCGTATATTTTTTAAAAGTAAACATTTTGATATTTTGGAAATGCATTTACTTTCTGTTATATCCCGTATTTTGAACAACGGGACGATATGAGTAAATTATGATAAATTAGGGAAAGACTATTCCGGGACATGAAGTCGGGATCTTAACCACGGTTTTGTTCTAAAAGCATGAGTGACGAATGACCTTATTGGCATGAAAGGTATTGAGTAAACATTTGGGGCCAAAAATGAATAAGGAAAACTTGTGAATTATTGAAGTCCAAGGGCCAAAAGTGGCCGGCCAAGTAGCTTGTGGGCCATGGCCACATGGAATTCATTCCATATATGGTTAAATTAAGAGATGACTAAGTCATCTTTCATATTTGAACCTTGTAGAAATTTCAAGAAAACTTGAGGAAACAAGAGAGCAAAGTCACGGCCAAGGGAGGAGAAAATCAAGTCCAAGAATTAGCCATAGAAAAATTCGATTCTTGTAGCAAAACAACTAATTCAAGGGTGCTCGTTAACGTGGAATCGTTGTTTGGACCAACAAGCCATCCGTTTTCATCTTTGGAGACTTGAGCCAAACGTGTGGAGTGGAAGAATAAGGTAAGAATTACTTCTCTTTCTTGTGTTGTGAAGGGTGTGTGCATGTTGAAGTATGTAAATATGAATGAAAATCATGGAAACTTAGGTGTGGGAGCCAAGCCGTGACCATGGTGGATGCATGGCTTGTGGCCGTGCATGTGTGGTTGTGTGTAGGATTGATAGCTTGGATTAGATGTAGCATGATTCTTTGTTGTTGTAATGTGTTGAACGAATGGAAACTACATATATATGTGCATGTGTTAAGGTGGCCGAATGTAGGCCATGGTTGTGCCAAGGATGAACAAATGTTACTTAAGGCGTTGGGCTGTTGTCGTTGTAGTTGTATATCGTTAATGAACCTTTGAATGATCCACGTTTGGATTAGGAAGGTTGCGGGCTGTTTGGGGTTGTGGTACGATTAATGGAAAAATTGGTATTTAAGAAAATGGCATGGCTAATGCATGGATTAGTAGTATAAAGTATAGAGTTCGAAAGAAAGAAATGTGGAGTAGTGTTCTCGGGTTTGGAGTGAAATTCGGGTAAGTTGGAATAATGTTTGGGCTATGTGAGATATTTTATGACTTGCTTGAGGTGTTCTTGTATATGGTTCGAATGGGTTCGGGTTGGTAATTGAATGTATGAACATTAATGCTAATTTGATTATATGAAGCTAGATGAATATTAATGTTGGAATGTATTGTAAATTGGAGATTGATATTGCCGTGTGGTTGTTGGTTTGATTGTTGTCAAATTTGGCCGAGTGTGAATCTCGGGGTTGGTCTATTTTCTGGGGAAGTGCTGCCCAAATTTCCGTAGAATTATATGTTAGTTAGAAATGAGCTTCTAAATGCTTATGGTTGACGTTGGTATTTGTTGACGTTATGTAGATCTTGGAGGATTCGAGATATAGGTTTGATTTGGATTAGCGTTGTGCGCGAGCGAGGTATGTAAAGCTTAACCCTTCTTTCTTTTGGCATGTCTTAGTTGTGTATAGGCTACGACGAGCCTCGAGGGAATTCTATTCTTGAATCCAAGCTTAGATACGTACGTGTTTGATCCCAAAGATTGATTCATTGGTGTGTTCGATATAAGGGTCTTAAGTTTTCAAATAAATGAGTTTTTCAAAAGACTTATGAGAATTTTGACTACAAAGAGGTCCCGAACTTCAAACGTCCGTAACTTTTGTATACGACCTCGAAACGCCCCAAAACATAATATGTAAGTTCATAAGGCATAACTCTCCCCCACCCCTCGCAGTCGGGCTCGGACGGGGGTCGGCACCCGTCCGTGGGGCCCGCGGCCTTTCTATGCTACCCTTATGGATTTTTTTCGGAAAAGTTAATGTTAATTTCACTATGACTTCCTCATATGGATTTCTTATTTACTTAATGAGTATTGATTATAATTTTGATGCATATGATTACTCACGACTCCGCTCGTGCTTATGGTTATTGCCTCGTTCACCGGATCCGGGCCGGTTATGTGTCGTGCGTGTGATGATATATTACGGTGTTATCTTGTGTTACGGTTCCCGAGACCTCGCCATAGGGCGGTTCCGTTTATGGAGCTATCTTTGTGATATGGCCTATGGTATGTTGTGATGATGTGTTGTGTTCGGAGATACGGAGATTTGAAACTTTCTGGTGTTATGCTGTGTTATGGCGCCAACGACGGGCGGGCGACCATATTTTCTGTGCCCTATGCATGATTTGAATTTTAAAGATAAACATTTGGTATTTTGGAAAATATACTTACTTTCGGTACTCCTGTTTCGAGTGTGACCCAGATTTTGTTTGCTATGTTTTCTACTTTGCATACTCGGTACATACACCGACCCCTTTTCTTCGGGTCGCGTTTCATGCCCGCGGGCACGGACGACCGGTTGGTGACCCGCCGGTTTAGGGGACCTATCCTGTCGTGTTGGAGCGCTCCTTCTATTCCGGAGCCCATATCTTGGTATATACTCGTTCGTTGCATACATGTGTGTGTGTGTGTGTGTGTGTGTTCAGGGGTACGGCGGGGCCCTGTCCCGTCATATGATTCTGTTGGTTTGTTTAGAGGCGTAGATTTATATGTGGGTTATGTGCCTACTACGTACGTGTGTGTTCGTATGTTATATGTTTTGGGCGAACCTATTCGCCGGGCGGGCCCCTGTCGGCTCGCATGTATATATTTTGGACCGTTGTGCTGTATTGATAGCCTCGCGGCTTCTATGTACGTGTATGGTTGTGTTTTGCGTTTGATATTCATATGTGCATGTGTGTGTGTGTGTGTGTGTGTAGTCACGGCCTACGGGGTTGGGTCGTGACAAAAGTGGTATCGCAGCGGTTGTCCTCGGTCTACGGTGCCGTGTCTCGTAGTAGTCTTGTTTATCGGTGTGTTGTGCACGCACATCTATAAACGGAGGCTACAGGACATTTAGGGTGTTACCTTTCTTTGAATCTTAGATCGTGCGATAGAACTGTGCTATTAGGATGACTCTTTTCTGATCAGTTGTTATGTTTTTCAGAGATGCCTCCGAAGAAGACGACGGCTGCCGTGGGAAGGGCAAGGCGAGCGAGATAAGACTGTCGGGCGCCGAGGGTTACACGGGCTCGCGCGCGGACTAGGCCGTGTTGTTTACATTCGGAAGGTTCGCCCACTCCACCACCCGGGAGGGCGGGGTAGGTCCCTCGCCGCTCGGCGCCGGCACGGAGGATGGGACGCCGAGGAGGCCGTACGATTATCGACGACGATAGTGGCGGGACAAGCTCGCGGATGCGGGCGCAGGGCAATGATGATGACGACGGGCGTGATAGCTCGAGGGTTCGCGACTTCTTGACATGTGGCCCCCCGAGTTTTTTGGGTCTAAGCCCGACGAGACCCCCCACGATTTCATTCGAGCGGATGAGACGCTCGTTCGGGCTTCGGTAGACCGAGAGTCCGTTGAGTTAGCCTCGCACGGGTTGCGAGATATTGCACTGCTGGTATGAGTCCGGGGCTATCCGGGGGTGAGGGTGCTTGTTCTCCGTCACTTTCTGCCCGGGTTGCGGAGGGCGAGGGTTGATCGATTTTTGCAGATACGACAGGGTCGGAGTGTTCGCGAGTATAACTTGGAGTTCGATTCTCTGTGAGATGCACACCTTTATAGTGGCGGATATGGCCGATCGAATGCATCGTGTGATAGGGTTGGACGACTACTTGATTGACAACACGGACAATGGCGGCGCGCATCGATAGCGGACATCGCCCGGTTGCGGGCGCACGCCGAGGGGGGATGGAGACCGGCATCGAGCCGAGCGATCCAAGAGATCGTGATAGGAGGCCGCCCAAGCAGGGCCGCATCCGGCGAGATATTCGAGAGATTCCCGGCCGAGCGACCTCGGCATCGTCCGGCGGATGACCCCGCCGCCGAGCCGGGATACACGGTTAGCAGGCGATTTGCGGCGTAGGACCGTCCGGCGGATCGAGTTCCGGGGCCTTAGGTCCTCGTGCAAGCGGAGGTTCCGGTCGGATGAGACCACCCGGACCTCGTGCCCCCACCGTGGGAGGTCTCACCCGGGAGAAGTGTTCCGTGCCAGCGATTTGTTTAATTGTGGCCGTCGGGGCCATCTAACGAGAGAATGCCGGTCGGGTTGGTTTAGGCGGTGCGGGGCGGCCTGCGGGTCAATTGTCGGTTCATCTCCTTCGGCGCCTACGCGCCCTATGGGTCGGGTGTGTGCGCGGCACCGGAGGCCGTGGCGGAGGTCGCGGCGGAGTCCCTCAGTTCCGGCGGTCCTTCGAACCGCATATACGCTTTGCGAGGTAGGCGGGGATCCGAGGCGGCGCGAATGCGGACCCAGTATATGAGCTTTTATTGTAATATTCTTGTGTATGTGTATTTGTTGTATGAATATTGTTTGATAGCGGCGAGTAGGATCGACACGATAATTTATTTGCAAATAATATATCAAGGTATGCTTGTTGCCAGAGAATTTGGGTATGGAATATCCGTAGGTGAGAAGTTAGGGTCGAGGGTTGGAAAGGGATAGAATAGTAAGTGTGTCATGAGAGCGTTTGGGAATCTGTTAGAACTTCAATTTACTCCAAATTATGTGATGAAAGTCATGTGATGAGGCGGACGCGATTATACTGGAAGTAAAGCATCGTATTTCATCGGAGTTCCGAGGTTAAGCGTGCTGGGGTGAGAGTAAATTCAGGATGGGTGACCCCCGGGGAAGTTTTTGGAAATCTTGCAAGTTCGGATAGTGACAAATAAGCTAGGATTGCGAGCGTAATGTGTGATCGGAAAGTTGGAAAGGCAAGATCTAAGTAAAGGATCGATAGAAGAGTTCGAATTAAAGATAAAGAGATGACTTGAGAAATTGGCAATGAGATAAAGGAGAAAAGAAAGGGTATGATTGGCAGGTATGACTATGTGTTTCGGTAATAACGGGAATTTCCCCCAAGATCCTCATACGACCTTATAAGACTAGTCGAACATTCGAGGACGAATGTTCTAAAGGGGGGAAGGATGGTATATCCCGTATTTTGAACAACGGGACGATATGAGTAAATTATGATAAATTAGGGAAAGACTATTCGGGACATGAAGTCGGGATCTTAACCACGGTTTTGTTCTAAAAGCATGAGTGACGAATGACCTTATTGGCATGAAAGGTATTGAGTAAACATTTGGGGCCAAAAATGAATAAGGAAAACTTGTGAATTATTGAAGTCCAAGGGCCAAAAGTGGCCGGCCAAGTAGCTTGTGGGCCATGGCCACATGGAATTCATTCCATATATGGTTAAATTAAGAGATGACTAAGTCATCTTTCATATTTGAACCTTGTAGAAATTTCAAGAAAACTTGAGGAAACAAGAGAGCAAAGTCACGGCCAAGGGAGGAGAAAATCAAGTCCAAGAATTAGCCATAGAAAAATTCGATTCTTGTAGCAAAACAACTAATTCAAGGGTGCTCGTTAACGTGGAATCGTTGTTTGGACCAACAAGCCATCCGTTTTCATCTTTGGAGACTTGAGCCAAACGGTGGAGTGGAAGAATAAGGTAAGAATTACTTCTCTTTGTGTGTGTGTGTGTGTGCATGTTGAAGTATGTAAATATGAATGAAAATCATGGAAACTTAGGTGTGGGAGCCAAGTCCGTGACCATGGTGGATGCATGGCTTGTGGCCGTGC
Source organism: Lycium ferocissimum (assembly GCF_029784015.1). Classification (NCBI taxonomy): domain Eukaryota; kingdom Viridiplantae; phylum Streptophyta; class Magnoliopsida; order Solanales; family Solanaceae; genus Lycium; species Lycium ferocissimum. Next base: position 34,875 of record NW_026725626.1, read on the forward strand.
ATGTGTGGTTGTGTGTAGGATTGATAGCTTGGATTAGATGTAGCATGATTCTTTGTTGTTGTAATGTGTTGAACGAATGGAAACTACATATATATGTGCATGTGTTAAGGTGGCCGAATGTAGGCCATGGTTGCCAAGGATGAACAAATGTTACTTAAGGCGTTATGTTGTCGTTGCGAGTTGTATATCGTTAATGAACCTTTGAATGATCCACGTTTGGATTAGGAAGGTTGCGGTTTGGGGTTGTGGTACGATTAATGGAAAAATTGGTATTTAAGAAAATGGCATGGCTAATGCATGGATTAGTAGTATAAAGTATAGAGTTCGAAAGAAAGAAATGTGGAGTAGTGTTCTCGGGTTTGGAGTGAAATTCGGGTAAGTTGGAATAATGTTTGGGCTATGTGAGATATTTTATGACTTGCTTGAGGTGTTCTTGTATATGGTTCGAATGGGTTCGGGTTGGTAATTGAATGTATGAACATTAATGCTAATTTGATTATATGAAGCTAGATGAATATTAATGTTGGAATGTATTGTAAATTGGAGATTGATATTGCCGTGTGGTTGTTGGTTTGATTGTTGTCAAATTTGGCAGTGTGAATCTCGGGGTTGGTCTATTTTACGGGGGAAGTCTTTGCCCAAATTTCCGTAGAATTATATGTTAGTTAGAAATGAGCTTCTAAATGCTTATGGTTGACGTTGGTATTTGTTGACGTTATGTAGATCTTGGAGGATTCGAGATATAGGTTTGATTTGGATTAGCGTTGTGCGCGAGCGAGGTATGTAAAGCTTAACCCTTCTTTCTTTTGGCATGTCTTAGTTGTGTATAGGCTACGACGAGCCTCGAGGGAATTCTATTCTTGAATCCAAGCTTAGATACGTACGTGTTTGATCCCAAAGATTGATTCATTGGTGTGTTCGATATAAGGGTCTTAAGTTTTCAAATAAATGAGTTTTCAAAAGACTTATGAGAATTTTGACTACAAAGAGGTCCCGAACTTCAAACGTCCGTAACTTTTGTATACGACCTCGAAACGCCCCAAAACATAATATGTAAGTTCATAAGGCATAACTCTCCCCCACCCCTCGCAGTCGGGCTCGGACGGGGGTCGGCACCCGTCCGTGGGGCCCGCGGCCTTTCTATGCTACCCTTATGGATTTTTTTCGGAAAAGTTAATGTTAATTTCACTATGACTTCCTCATATGGATTTCTTATTTACTTAACGAGTATTGATTATAATTTTGATGCATATGATTACTCACGACTCCGCTCGTGCTTATGGTTATTGCCTCGTTCACCGGATCCCGGGCCGGTTATGTGTCGTGCGTGTGATGATATATTCTGGTGTTATGCTGTGTTACGGTTCCCGAGACCTCGCCATAGGGCCGGGTTCCGTTTATGGAGCTATGCTGTGATATGGCCTATGGTATGTTGTGATGATGTGTTGTGTTCGGAGATACGGAGATTTGAAACTTTCTGGTGTTATCTTTGTGTTATGGCGCCAACGACGGGCGGGCGACCATATTTTCTGTGCCCTATGCATGATTTGAATTTTAAAGATAAACATTTGGTATTTTGGAAAATATACTTACTTTCGGTACTCTGTTTCGAGTGTGACCCAGATTTGTTTGCTATGTTTTCTACTTTGCATACTCGCACATATTCCGCATGTTTCGCCCCTTTCTTCGGGGGCTGCGTTTCATGCCCGCAGGTACAGACGACCAGTTTGGTGACCCGCCAGTTTAGGGGACCTATCCTGCTGTGTTGGAGCGCTCCTTCTATTCCGGAGCCCATATCTTGGTATATACTCGTTCGTTGCATACATGTGTGTGTGTGTGTGTGTGTGTGTGTGTGTTCAGGGGTACGGCGGGGCCCTGTCCCGTCATATGATTCTGTTGGTTTGTTTAGAGACCGTAGATGTATTTGTGGGTTATGTGCCTACTGTACTGTGTGTGTTCGTATGTTATATGTTTTGGGCGAACCTATTCGCCGTGGCAGCCTTGTCGGCTCGCATGTATATATTTTGGACCGTTGTGCCATTGATAGCCTCGCGGCTTCTATGTATGTGTATGGTTGTGTTTGAGACAGCGTTTGATATTCATATGTGCATAAGCCAGCTGTGTGTGATTCAGGTTTGATGAATGCGTTTGGGTGCCCAACTCGGGCACTAGTCACGGCCTACGGGGTTGGGTCGTGACACTTTCTGTACTTCTGTTCGAGTATGATTCAGATTTGCATACTATATCTTCGCTTTGCATACGCACATATTTCGACCCCTTTCTTCGGGGGCTGCGTTTCATGCCCGAGTGTACGGACGCACGGTTGGTGATCCACCGTTTAGGACACCCTCTTCGTCGTTTGGAGTGCTCCCCTTATTCCGGAGCCACATTTTGATATATATTCGTTCGTTGCATTTGTATATATTTGTTCGGGGGCACGCGCGCGGCCCCGTCCCGTCATATGATTACACGTTTGTCGTTTAGAGGTACGTGGACATGTATGTGGGTTATGCCCATTCCGTACGGTTGTGTTTGTATGTTATATGTTCGGGTGATCCCATTCGCCGTGGCAGCCTCGTCGGCTTGCATTTGTATATGTTTTGGGCTGTTGCGTCATTTGATAGCCTCGTCGGCTTCTGATATATATATATATGGCTGTGTTTGAGATGTGTTTGCGTCAGTTTGATATAATCTGAGGCAGCGTTTGATATTTGTGTCTATATAAGCCATCTGTTTGCCACTCGGATTTATGAATGTGTTTGGGTGCCCAATTCGGGCACTAGTCACGGCTTACGGGGTTGGGTCGTGACAGAAGTGGTATCAGAGCAGTTCGTCCTCGGAATGTCTACAGACCGTGTCTAGTAGAGTCTTGTTTATCGGTGTGTTGTGCACCACATCAATAAGCAGGAAGCTACAGGGCATTTAGGATGTTATCTTTCCTTCTGATCTTAGATTGTGCGATAGAGCTGTGTTATCAGGATGACTCTTTTCTGACGAAATGTTATGCTTTCAGCGATGCCTCTGAGGAAGGCCACAGCTGCCCAGAAGGGTAAGTCTACAACAGTGAGACCGGACCCGGTAGAGCCCGGATGACTACTAGGGCTCGTGCCCGGATCGAGCCGATATTGTGCCTCCGACGGCTGTTACGCTGCGCCGCCGGCATCGGAAGGATTTGGAGCAGCCACGAGCTGCGGCACGGGGCGGCTCCACCGCCGGCTCCGCGGTACCGTACCGTACCTCCGGCCCCCGGCCCGGGCGGATGATGGGACCTGCGAGAGGTAGTCCATTGACTCGATTGGTAGCGGGCGGGTCCACGGACGGGGAGCGGGGGATGATCGTGTAGACGAGGCGCGATAGTCGGAGGGCCCGTGATTTTCTACTTTGTGGGCCACAGTTTCTTCGGGTCAAAGCCCGCGGAGAGGACCCTCATGAGTTCATCCGACGGATGCGGCGCACCTGCGATTGATTAGTGCTTCCGAGACGAGTCGGTTGAGATGGCGTCATACCGGTTGCACGATGTAGCGGCTAATTGGTATGAGTCGTGGATCTTTATCCCCGAGGCGAGGGTGCCCATCCGGCCGTATGGGGGGCGAGTTTGCGAGGCTTTCTCGGCCCATTTACGCCTCGGAGGTGAGGCGGGCTAGGGTAGGCAGATTCTCTTGTTTGAAGCAGATGGGCGGCGTCCTGGGAGGCCGGTTTAGAGTTCGATTCGGCGGGCCGTGAGCATGCGCCCGCGTATGTAGCGACATGACTGACCGGATGCACCGATATATGTGGGCTGACCAAGTCCTTCGTTGACAACTTGGTGTTGGCGGCCCGGCCGCATGGATATTGCCCGTATACGGTGCCCGTGCCCGGGCATGGAGGACGAACGAGGGCGCCGGCCGATAGGGTTGATGATAGGGGCCGCCCAAGAGGGCTAGATCGTATGGGTATACATTCGGGATTTTCGAGGCGAGCGGCCTCGTCGGCCCGCCGAGAAAGATATCCTCCCCAGCCAGCACGGGGCACACCCCCCAGCTCACGGCCTGAGATCGAGGTTGCGGGGTGATTCGGGGGAGCCGAGCTCCAGGTTTCGAGGCTCACGGTCGGACGGAGGTTCCGGTAGTCGATGGAGACCGCCCGGACCTCCGTGTTCCCACCGAGGGAGACAAGACACGAAGAGTGTTTTCGTGCCACCGGTGCGTGCTTTACTTGTGGCCGTCGGGGCCATCGATGACACGAGAGATTGTCGGTTAGAGGTGGTGCAGGCAGCGCAGCTCAGTCTACTAGGTCAGCCGGTGGTTCATCTTCATCCTCGGTAGCTATGTGCCCTGTGGGGTGAGGTAAACCAGCGCCAGCAGGCCGATGCAGGGGTCGTGGCGGAGTTCCCTGTTATATCCCGCATTCTAGTGCAATCGGATAATTCGAGACAAACGCGGGAGGACGACAAGCAAGGCCACATTTTTATTTTGATAAGCATATGAATGACTTATGACGTATTTAGAAAGCGGAATTAATGAGGAAGGTCAAGGGCAAAATTGGAAGTTTGAAAACTAGTTTCATGAATTACCAAATTTGTCACAAAAGATTGGGCTTGGGAAAAAAAAAATTAAATTAGTGAATGGCCCAAGGAGGTGGCCGGCCATAGAGCATGGCCTAAAGCCCACATGGATTAATTATCCATGTGTATAATATGACTTAGGAATGAAATAATGATCTTGCCCCTTAGAACCTTCAAGAGAATTAGAGAAGGAGGGAACAAAACAAAAAAAAAAAATATAGGAAAGCATGCACATGACCGGCCATGTGCATGCAAGAGAAACTATAAAAGATGACCAAGTCATCTAATATCCATAATTCTCTAGAAATTTCAAGCAAGGAAGAACAAAACCAAGAAGGAGAAAAATCCAAGGCCTTTCGGCCATAGAGACAATTTCAAGGAAAATTTCAAAAAATTCTTCAAAAATTACTTTCTACCAAGAAGAGAGTCCCTAACAAGGTGGAGTTGTTGTTGGAGCAAGGAAGACTCACAATCATACAAGTTGTTAAGTGTAGTCAAGTGAAGAAGTGAAGAAAAAGGGAAGGTGAGAACTTGTGCTCTCCTTTGCATGTTATGAATATTTATTCTTCTCCAAACCAAAGTTTATAATTCTTGGAAACCTTCATGATTAAAACGACGACTATGATTCTATGGTAGAAACGATAATACCGAAGATGAGGGAACGTCTATGACATCACATGACATGACAAGATATGATGTGATATGATATACGTATAAGTACATAAAATAGGTACATGTGAATAGGATAAGTAAGTGTATTCACGACATGTATATGTGTACAAGCTACGGATATGAATACAAAAATATGTGTATGTATATAAGGTGTGAAAATGTATACAAATACATATATGCAAGCTATGTGTTTGAACCTGGGTTGGGGGGAAGGGACACATGGGGGAAAGGGAAGGGAAATATGTTTCACTGCCACCTGATCAGCTGGCTTATCATCCCGGACGCGGGGTGCCCGGACGCGGGATATATGGGTGAGCCGGTGTATATCGGCGCTATGTGGGTGAGCCGACACTGTTCGGCGCTATGATATGACCTACCATGTCATGACCAGACATGCTATGATAAGACACGCTACGGTAAGTGATACTATGACATGATATGCTATGATCCACCACGACAGGACATGATATGACAAGCTATGCTATGCTATGATTCGCTATGATATGCTATGCTATGGTAAGACATGCTATGCTATGACATGACACGCTATGATATATTTATGACATGCTATACTATGATATGAGGTATTATGTTATAACATACTATAGCCTAACACACTTTGACACGACATACTCGGACGCAATATACTATGACAAAACAAGACAAGATATAACTCGATATAACTCGAGATGATAATACATGGCAGGGTATAGGTTCTATCTTCTCCACACCTTATGGCTCCATGACATTATTAATTCTACATTATGTTATTGCTAGTGTTATCTTCCATGCCTTACATACTCGGTACACTATTTGTACTGACGTCCCTTCTTGTGGACGCTGCGTTTCATGCGCGCGAGTCGGCGAACGAGGTGGACTTGATCCTTAGGAGCTCTACCAGCGGTGCTCTACAGCGCTCCAGTTGTTCCGGAGCCTCGCTTCCTTGGTACTATTTTGTGTATATGTATTCTCGGGCATGACAGTACTCGGCCCTGTCTATGTATATATGTACTATGTCTAGAGGCTCGTAGGCAGATGTGTACAGTTAAATGTTTGTATTTTGGGGTGTTCGTGTCGCTGTATAATGTGATGGAAAAGTTTACTATGTTATGTTTATGATGCCGCTACTAATGCTAATGTTAAAAAGGAAAAAAAAAAAAAAAAACCTGACTACTAAGGCCCGCTAGGTAACAAGAGTATGATACGAGTTAAGGGGGTGCTCGGTACAAGTATCGGGTACTCGTCACGGCCCCTAGACGGGTCGTGACAGAAGTGGTATCAGAGCAGTTCGGTCCTAGGGGTTTGTCTACGAGCCGTGTCTAGTAGAGTCTTGTTTATGGTGTGTTGCGCGCCACATCAATAAACAGGAGGCTACAGGGCATTTAGGAAATATGACCTTCTTTGCATTCCAAGATCGTGCGATAGAGCTATGTTACCAGGTTTCCATATTCTTTTCCTAACCCCATGTTATGGTTTCAGTAATGCCGCCAAAGAGGAAGGTTACGACGGCCCAGAAGGGCAAGAGGGTGGCTGGTAGCAGAGTCGAAAGGGAGCTGGAAGAAGGCGAATCTTATAATGAAGCTCCCCCTCAGACTTTTCCTGCACCCCCGGCACCAGTAGAGCAGGAAAGGGTTCCAGCTCCAGCCCCCGCACCTCCAGTTCCACCGCCAGCAGCTCCGGGCCAGCAGATGGCAGAGGCCATCCAGTTATTGACCCAGTTAGTTGCCGCACAGGCTCAGCGGCAAGATACGGACCCGGGAGACAGGGCTGTAAGTGCAAGGGCCCGCGACTTCATCACTCTAAGACCTCCAGAGTTTTATGGATCAAAACCAGAGGAGGATCCACAGAGCTTTATAGATGAGATGCTGAGGACTCTGAGGATTATACATGCTTCGGATACGGAGTCCGTAGAGTTAGCTTCATACAGGCTGCGGGATGTAGCAGTTCTGTGGTACAACAACTGGATATCCTCTAGGGGAGCAAATGCCCCTCCCCCAGTCTGGCAGGAGTTTACGGAGGCATTTCTACGACACTTCCTACCACCAGAGGTTCGACGAGCACGAGCAGATATGTTCTTAAATCTCAAGCAAGGGAATATGAGCGTCAGGGAATACAGCCTCCGTTTTAACTCGCTGGCCAGGTATGCCCCAGCCATGATCGCTGATAGGGGAGATCATGTGTACCGATTCGTGAGTGGGCTAGGGCCACATATAATTAAGGAGTGTCTGACAGCTTCACTCCAGGATGGAATGACTATTGCCCGTATCCAGGCTCACGCCCAAAATCTGGAGGAACAATATCAGCCACGGCGAGAGGAGCGGTATCCAGACAGGGGCTCTAGAAAGAGGGGCAGGTTTTCTCGGACTAGAAGCGAGTATGGAGGGGGACAAGCACAAGAGCAATTCAGGTATTCAGACCAACCGGCAGCCAGTGCACCTCCTCGATTTGCGGATAGGGGACCAGATCAGGGTACTAGAGCTTCGGGGTCCCGATAGGCGAATCCGGCGGGATGATGCCACCTCCGCCACGGTGTGCCGGTGTGGCAGGCCACACTCAGGACAGTGTTACCGGGATACAGGTGCGTGCTATGCTTGCGGACGGACTGACCATTTGATGCGAGATTGTCCGCTAAGGAATGAGAGGAGCAGAGCTCAGCCCGCCGGGTCAGCAGTGAGTTCGTCACCATCCGTGCGCCCTCCAGGACAGGCCTCCCAGGCTCCAGCAGGCCGTAGCCGAGGCAGAGGAGGGACACCCAGTTCAGCCGGCCCCCCACACCGCCTATACGCATTGACAGGGCGACAGGACCCTGAGCCTTCCGTAGACGCGGCCACAGGTACTTTTCCAGCACCTTCTATGATATGCGTGTCACTTGATTCGGGTTCTATCTTATCCTACGCCGCCTTTGTATGGTTGAATATATTAAAGATTCGGAAATTAGGACGAAAAGTAACCATACGTACAGGTAACAGTGAATACTAGAGACTGCGGAGGGTAGAACTGTAAATAAAAGAAAAGATGTGTTACGTGGGCGTTTTAAAAAAAAACTGCTAAGACCCCGACTTGTCCTATATTATCTGATATAAGCAGTGCGAGGGAGTGGAGGCGAAAATACTAAGGCTAAGACGCCGAAATACATTAAAGTTTTAAGGTTAAACGTGCTAGGGTGAGAGTAATTTCACGATGGGTGACCCCCTGGGAAATATGCTGAAAATTCCATAAATGTGGGGACAAGAGACGAATGTGAGATTAGGCAGCTCAATGTAAATTAGAGTGTGTGGGGTGGTTAGAGACCCTATAAAAGTCACGTAGGCGGAGACTTGTTAACACAGAGCCGGCGTTCGGAGTTAAATCAATTGATCTATGACTTAAAGGCGACCTAAGCTCCTAGAATGAATATGTTAAACGATATGTGAGATATCTGCGAAGAAGACCTCCCCGAAGAATTATAATGCACCATGAGGTCAGTTTAACATTCGAGGACGAATGTTCTAAAGGGGGGGAGGATGTTATATCCCGCATTCTAGTGCAATCGGATAATTCGAGACAAACGCGGGAGGACGACAAGCAAGGCCACATTTTTATTTTGATAAGCATATGAATGACTTATGACGTATTTAGAAGCGGAATTAATGAGGAAGGTCAAGGGCAAAATTGGAAGTTTGAAAACTAGTTTCATGAATTACCAAATTTGTTACAAAAGATTGGGCTTGGGAAAAAAAAAATTAAATTAGTGAATGGCCCAAGGAGGTGGCCGGCCATAGAGCATGGCCCAAAGCCCACATGGATTAATTATCCATGTGTATAATATGACTTAGGAATGAAATAATGATCTTGCCCCTTAGAACCTTCAAGAGAATTAGAGAAGGAGGGAACAAAACAAAAAAAAATAATATAGGAAAGCATGCACATGACCGGCCATGTGCATGCAAGAAGGCTATAAAAGATGACCAAGTCATCTAATATCCATAATTCTCTAGAAATTTCAATCAAGGAAGAACAAAACCAAGAAGGAGAAAAATCCAAGGCCTTTCGGCCATAGAGACAATTTCCAAGGAAAATTTCAAAAAATTCTTCAAAAATTACTTTCTACCAAGAGAGAGAGTCCCTAACAAGGTGGAGTTGTTGTTGGAGCAAGGAAGACTCACAATCATACAAGTTGTTAAGTGTAGTCAAGTGAAGAAGTGAAGAAAAAGGGAAGGTGAGAACTTGTGCTCTCCTTTGCATGTTATGAATATTTATTCTTCTCCAAACCAAAGTTTATAATTCTTGAAACCTTCATGATTAAAACGACGACTATGATTCTATGGTAGAAACGATAATACCGAAGATGAGGGAACGTCTATGACATCACATGACATGACAAGATATGATGTGATATGATATACGTATAAGTACATAAAATAGGTACATGTGAATAGGATAAGTAAGTGTATTCACGACATGTATATGTGTACAAGCTACGGATATGAATACAAAAATATGTGTATGTATATAAGGTGTGAAAATGTATACAAATACATATATGCAAGCTATGTGTTTGAACCTGGGTTGGGGGGAAGGGACACATGGGGGAAAGGGAAGGGAAATATGTTTCACCGCCACACGATCGGTGGCTTATCATCCGGACGCGGGGTGCCCGGACGCGGGATATATGGGTGAGCCGGTGTATATCGGCGCTATGTGGGTGAGCCGACATTGTTCGGCGCTATGATATGACCTACCATGTCATGACCAGACATGCTATGATAAGACACGCTACGGTAAGTGATACTATGACATGATATGCTATGATCCACCACGACAGGACATGATATGACAAGCTATGCTATGCTATGATTCGCTATGATATGCTATGCTATGGTAAGACATGCTATGATATGCTATGCTATGACATGACACGCTATGACACGCTATGACATGCTATACTATGATATGAGGTATTATGTTATAACATACTATAGCCTAACACACTTTGACACGACATACTCGGACGCAATATACTATGACAAAACAAGACAAGATATAACTCGATATAACTCGAGATGATAATACATGGCGGGGTATAGGTTCTATCTTCTCCACACCTTATGGCTCCATGACATTATTAATTCTACATTATGTTATTGCTAGTGTTATCTTCCATGCCTTACATACTCGGTACACTATTTGTGCGACGTCCTTCTTGTGGACGTTGCGTTTCATGCCGCGCGGGTCGGCGAACGGGTGGACTTGATCCTTAGGAGCTCTACCAGCGGTGCTCTACAGCGCTCCAGTTGTTCCGGAGCCTCACTTCCTTGGTACTATTTTGTGTATACGTACTCTCGGGCACGACAGCACTCGGCCCTGTCTATGTATATATGTACTATGTCTAGAGGCTCGTAGGCAGATGTGTACAGTTAAATGTTTGTATCTTGGGGTCGTTCGCGTCGCTGTATAATGTGATGGAAAAGTTTACTATGTTATGTTTATGACGCCGCTACTAATGCTAATGCTAAAAAAAAAAAAAAAAAGAGAGCACAGCTACTAAGGCCCGCTAGGTAACAAGAGTATGATACGAGTTAAGGGGGTGCTCGGTACAAGTATCGGGTACTCGTCACGGCCCCTAGACGGGTCGTGACATTCCCGATTATAACGGTCCTTCGAACCGCATTTATGCATTGGCCAGCCGACAGGACCAGGAGGCGTCGCCTAATGTTGTTACAGGTATATTACTGGTCTTCTCTCGAGATGTGTATGCACTGATTGATCCTGGTTCTACATTATCATATATTTCTCCCCTTGTTGCTAATAAAATTGGGATAGAATCGAAACCGATAGAGCCTTTTGAGGTAGCTACACCAGTAGGGGATTCTGTTATATTGATCGATTTATAGAGATTGTTCGGTAATTATCGTGGCCGCTTGCACTAAGGCGGATCTAGTAGAGCTAGATATGACTGAGTTTGACGTGATTATGGGTATGGATTGGCTAGCTTCTTGTTATGCTAATGTTGATTGTCAAAAGAAGATAGTCCGTTTCCAATTTCCGGGGAGCCAGTCATAGAGTGGGCAGGTAATACAGCATCGCCGAGGGGTAAGTTTATTTCATACCTCAAGGCAAGAAAGATGATCAGAAAGGGGTATATTTATCATCTGGTCCGTGTTCATGATTTAGAAGCGAGCTCGACTCTTGATTAGTCCCAGTGGTTAATGAATTCTTAGATGTATTCCCAGATGAGCTTCCAGGTCTTCCCCCCGAGCGGGAGGTAGAGTTTGCTATTGATTTGTTGCCAGATACTCAGCCTATCTCTATCCCTCCGTATAGAATGGCACCTGCAGAATTGAAAGAGCATCTGAGAGATTTATTAGAGAAGGGCTTTATTAGGCCCACTACATCACCCTGGGGAGCGCCGGTATTGTTTGTGAGAAAGAAGGATGGATCTTTGCGGATGTGCATTGATTACCGGCCTGAATAAGGTAACCATCAAGAATAAATATCCCCTCCCCAGGATTGATGATTTGTTTGATCAGTTGCAGGGTGCCAGGTGTTTCTCGAAGATAGACCTGCGGTCAGGCTATCATCAGGTACGGGTACGAGAGGCTGATATTCCTAAGACAGCATTCAGGACCCGATATGGGCACTATGAATTCAGAGTGATGTCTTTTGGGCTGACAAATGCCCCAGCAGTATTTATGGACCTGATGAATCGGGTATTCAGACCGTTCTTAGACATGTTCGTGATTGTGTTTATTGATGACATTCTGGTTTATTCTCGATCAGAAGCAGAACATGCAGATCATTTGAGGACGGTACTTGGCACACTTCGGCACCAGAAGCTGTATGCTAAATTTTCTAAGTGTGAATTCTGGCTGACTTCAGTGGCATTTCTGGGGCATATTATTGGGGCTGATGGCGTCCGGGTGGATACCCAGAAGATTGAGGCCGTAAAGAATTGGCCTAGACCTACGACGCCGACTGAGGTGCGTAGCTTTCTGGGATTGGCTGGTTATTACCGGAGGTTCGTAGAGAAGTTTGCTTCGATTTCGGCGCCTTTGACAAGGCTGACTCAGAAGGGAGCTAAGTTTCAGTGGTCAGATGCTTGCGAGCGTAGCTTCCAGTTGCTGAAAGAGAAGTTGACTACAGCTCCAGTCCTGACACTTCCCGAGGGCGCAGATGGGTATGTGATTTATTGTGATGCCTCTGGTATTGGTTTGGGGTGTGTGTTGATGCAGCACGGCAGGGTGATAGCTTATGCTTCCCGGCAGCTCAGAAAACATGAAAAGAATTATCCTACTCACGATTTGGAGCTAGCCGCGGTGATTCATGCTTTGAAGATGTGGAGACATTATTTATATGGTGTTCACGTTGATATTTATACAGATCATAAGAGCCTCCAGTACATCTTTAAACAGAAGGAGCTGAACTTGCGGCAGAGGAGGTGGTTAGAGTTGCTGAAAGATTATGATGTTGATATTCTATACCACCCAGGGAAAGCTAATGTTGTGGCAGATGCACTCAGCCGTAAGTCCATGGGCAGCCTAGCAGACGTGCCATCAGAGAGGAAAGAAATGGTTCGCGAGATCCATCAGTTGGCTAGTATTGGAGTTCGCTTGGCTGATTCTTGAGATATTGGGGTTTCTGTTCGAGGTATTCTTTGAATCCTCTATTACAGAAGAGATTAAGCGGCGTCAGTATGAGGATCCTATTCTGTCACACTATAGAGATACAGCCCTGGCAAAGGAAAAGACCCCGTTCGAGCTTACATCCGATGGAGCATTATTACACAGGGGTAGATTATGTGTACCGGATGTTGCAGGGCTGCGGCGACAGGTTATGGGTGAGGCACATTATGCCCGTTATTCTGTTCACCCAGGGTCGACGAAGATGTATCATGATCTCAGATGCTTATATTGGTGAGACGGTATGAAAAGAGATACAGCAGAGTTCGTCGCTCAGTGCCCGAATTGTCAGCAGGTTAAGATCGTGTGAGGGCCCATGACCTATGGTTGGAAATCTCTTTCAATTATCTACAACTTTTATTCTTGGTGTTTTTCCAAATTCCAAACTTATAATACCTTTCTTTGCCCCTCCAAGTCAGATCATCCGAAAACGTTTCCTTAAATCGTCCTTTTGGAGGGCTTATGTCCATATTTGGCTTATGGGTCCTTCTTACGACTTGATCAACTTTCCATGTAATACTTGTATCACTTATAATATATCCTTTACAAAATCCCGACATGTGGGCCCCACCTTAACTCATGGTTTCGAGGGCTATCATCGAGTGATCATGTTAACCGATTTACTCCATACACTCCAAATGTCATATATATGTTCTTATGCTCAGATAACATAATCTTCATCCATAATACTTGTGTAACTCTGCTCTCCCCTGAGCTCATACTAAGCCGTCCACAGTCTTGATAACGCGAAATTTCCCAAGGTGTAACAGTTTCGCATTATCTTGATACATGTCTATGATTCCTGAAGCTCTATTTGATATAGTTCATAGTGACATTCAAAAGTCGAACATGACTATCGCCACGATACTCGAGTGTTAGTTAGTCTACTTATCTATTGAGTCTCAAATGATGATTTAGATGCATATGGTTACTCACTACTCTGCTCGTGCATACTGTTATTACATCTTTCACTGAGTCCCGGGCCGGGTATGTATTCGTGCACAGTTTCACTGCATTGTTCACCGAGTCCCTCACTAGAGGGTCGGGTACGGTATATATATGATGATATGATGATATGATGATGACACCGAGTCCCATAATGGGCCGGGCATGATATACATGTATATGACTGATTCACCGAGTCCATAATGGGCCGGATATGGTATATGATATAGCTATGCATGATTTTATTCTATAAGGCACAGGTACAGTGATTTCTTGATTATCATACTTGTCTCCTGGAATCCCTACTTCAGTTATGATCTTTCTTATTGTATTTCATGCTTTATATACTCAGTACATATCTCGTACTGACCCCCTTTCTTCGGGGGGCTGCGCGTTTCATGCCGCGGTACGGTACTCGCTTTGGTGATCTCCAGCTTAGGATTTCTATTCGGCCATCTTGGAGTGCTCCATTGTCCGGAGCCTAGACTTTTGGTACAGATCCTTTGATGTATATATGTTTATCCAGGGTACGGCGGGGCCCTGTCCCGTCATATATTACTGTTGATACTCTTAGAGGTCTGGAGACATATGTGTGGGTTGTATATAGATGTGTTCAGCTGTGTTAGCATGACTTATGTTTTGGGACGTTCCCATTTGTAGTGGCAGCCTTGTCGGCTTGTATATATATATATATATATATATATATATATATATATATATATTTTGGGATGTTGTATGTAGTGGCAGCCTTGTCGGCTTGCGTATATATAGTTGGGACGTTCCCACACGTTATGACAGCCTTGTCGGCTTGTGTACTATGTTATCTTTTGACGGTTGTGACTCCTCAGGAGACAGGTTACCTTGATATATATGTGACAGTTCTGAGACGATGTTTTGTTTTTATAAGTCTCCACATTATGTTTAGTTTCGGATTGATTATAGTTAACAGGTGTGTATACGAGTGTCCAGCTCGGGCACTAGTCACGGCCTACGGGGTTGGGTCGTGACGGGGTGTAACATATACTAAGGCTCTCACACTTAAAATGTTTTACTCATGTTATATGCATATATACTCATGTCAGATATACTCAAGTTCATGTTCAATTTACAGTCTCAGTTTCAGCTCTATTATTTCATGTGACATGCTTATTTTATTCAGTTGCTTTACATACCAGTACATTCAATATGCTGACGTCCCTTTTCTATTGCCCGGGGGCCTGCATTTCACGATGTAGATACGGATTTACAGGACGACGCATCTGCTCAGTAGGTAATTATCAGCTTTTTGTGAGCCCCATCTTCTTCAGGGTTTAGTCATTAATTACTTTCATAAATGTTTAGCAAGTTAAGGTATGTTGGATGCCTTGTCCCAGCAAATATGTTTTACAGTTCAGATTCATGATAAAGGTCTCATAAACTAGATAGTCAGTTATGTCAGATACTCAGAGTTGTGTAGCCATTTTTGGCTCAGTTTATGCTATTTCCGTATTCACGTTTTATGCAAGTATTTTATTAAATATTACAACTTCTAATGTTTTATTAAGGCTCATCATATTTCATGTTATATTCCGCTCATGTTTATGTCCCATGTTGATTCAGCAAGCCATGTGGTTCGCTCGGTCACATGTATTCAGGCACCGAGTGCTATGTTATGCCCAGGCCATGGTTCGGGGCATGACAGTTACATTTTTGTATTAAAAGTAGCATTTATTTGTTATAATTTCCCACTATTAGGCTAGATTTACAGCTCAAAGTTGACATTTATCAACTATAAAAGAAGCTTAAGCTCATTGTAATAGGCAACCGAAAAATAATATACCTCTTACACACAGTTGTACAATTCAGTTCCAAATATAAGCAAAATTGTTTTCTTGTTACTCTTTTTGTTTCAAGTTAATATTAGTCCTTCGAGGCTTAGTATTCCATTGGAACGATATTCAACGTTTTTTTTTTTTTTTGCGCGGCTTGTCCTTCTTTTGGGGTGTCCTTTAATTTATGCCCCGCAAATTGCTGGTCTTTAATTTTTTTCCCCTTCGCTTAAAAAGGTGACCGATAATACCCAGAGGTTTTGGGTTCGAACCCTAGCTCAGTCAAAAAAAAAAAATTGCAAGGCAAGGCTTTTGCAAAAAGTCTGCCTTATGCGGAAGACTTTGCCTTAAGGCATAACTAAAAGTATGACTTATAAGACAAAGTTTGCCGTCTCCGGTAGACGTTTAGTTATGCCTTAAGGCAAAGTCTGCCGCCTCCGGCAGACTTTTAGTTATGCCTTAAGGCATAACTAAAAATTTACCTTACAAGGCAAAGTCTGCAGTCTCCGACATAGGTTCTATGTAACTTCGCCCGAATAGGCATAGGTTCATAGAAATCTATGCCTTACGAAATTATTATTATTTTTGACTCTACTGGGTTTCGAACCCAAAACCTCGGGGTATTTTCGGCCACCTCTACAAGCGAAGAGCAAAAATTAAATACCAGTCCGTATGAAGGGCAATCGTGCAAATGGATTTCCTCCGAGGCTCATTCGGCCCAAGCTTACTTATTGTTTTTTTACTTATATTTACTTGATTTCATTAGTAAACTGCTATTATTTTCTACTTACTTCTAACAAATCAATTCACGTATCTTAACCACTAACAAATTTAACAATACAGGTTTTTGGTAAATATGCGGATTTTTTATAGGACAAAGGTGCAAATATACCCCTCAACTTTGCGATTTAGACATTACAAAAGTAGTTTATATATACCCTTGCAGTTACAAAATGGTGCAAATATACCCCTGTCGTTACAAAATTGTGCAAATATACCATTTTTGCTAACGGAATTTAAAAAAAAAAAAATCATTTAGGTTTTTTTTAATTACAAAAAAATGTCACGTGACTTTAAAAAAAAATTCTACCCATTTTTTTTTAAGTAGACATTTTTCTAAAGCCACATAGTAATTTTTTTTCCTGTGGGTTGGATCTGGTTCCTTTAAAAAAAATGGGTAGACTTATTTTTTTAAAGTCACGCAGATATTTTTTAAATGAACCAGACCCGATACACCAGGAAAAAAATTACCATGTGGCTTTAGAAAAATGTCTACTAAAAAAAATAGGTAGACTTTTTTTAAATTCACGTGACTTTTTTTAATTAAAAAATAACCTAAATTATTTTTTTTAAAATCCCGTAAACGAAAAGGGTATATTTGCAATATTTTGTAACGGTAGGGGTATATTTGCATCATTTTGTAACGGCAGGGGTATATATACACCACTTTTGTAACGAGGGATATATCTGCTCTAAATTCGCAAAGTTGAGGAGTATATTTGCACCTTTTCCCTTTTTTATATTACTTATTGTATACGGTTAAAACCGGATATGGTCCAAACCGGAGAACGAGAAGGAGTAGGAATATACCGGATGTTACCCTGTCCTTTCCGGGGAAGGGTCTGTATCGGAGTGAAACGAGCCCCTCCTCTCCGTTATCGAAACGGCCAAGTCCGTTGCTCCGAATGTCCGTAGACGTGGTCCGGTATAGCTGTTGCCCCGAGTGACCGTTGGTCCGAATAAGCCGTTGCACGTAAGCCACGCGTCAGTAGCGTCCTGCCATGGTCAGCCACCAACCATGCGTGTGTCAGACGGCGCCGTCAGTCTAATCCCACCAAATCCGTTCAGAGCTGTCCTTGTTATTATTTTATTAATTCACATTGTACGAAGCCCATGGAGGCAACACTATAAATAAGGAGCATCCCCCTCCTTTGTGGGGGTTGGCTCCTTGATGCTTTCTAAGAACACTTGTAATAGAATAGCTTATATATACAATCTTTCTCTTAAATTCTGATCCGGTCAAGGCCATCTTGTTCAAGCTTATATTGCATTCTATCTATCAATTGTTCTCCATTGCTCATAAATACTCATATTCTTAAACGAGTCGCCATTGTCAGCCACTTCATCAAAGAACCTCATACGTGCATTTTCTTTACTCCGCATATATCAAGACCAAGCACATATCCTATACCCGCCTTACAAATTCAATTGACTTATCCGACCGGGGTAACAGTTTAGGCGCCCACCGTGGGGCTAGGATAATAGTTCTTGGTCTTGATTTTATCAAACTCATCTAAATCGTAACGCCTATGGCTGACGTCGGACAATCGGTCACGTTAATAACACCGAAATTGTGGCCGGAGAGAATGAGGGGGAGCGAGCACGGGGATTACCAAATCTTGCGCCGGACCCGTTAACTCGAGGGAGGGCTCAATCGACAAAACACCGTGGATCAAGAGAATGCCGCCCCCTACCGGCCACCGATCCTCTAAGAACTCATAACTCCGTCACATTGTCCGGACCCAAAGCTTGAGAGGAGCCGGAGGCACCGAATGACGGCATTAATTTGCGTCTGATTTTTGAGATGTTGCAGGAACAAAGAGCAGCAATCGCCGAGCAAGGAATGGCGATTGCCCGGTTGCAAAGTGGACAAAGGGAAGCTGGGCCGGAAAAGGCAAAAAGTGCAGTGAAAATTGGAAGGAACGAGCAACGGATGGTCGAGAGTGATGATTCTCGGGCCGGTTCCTCCACCGAGGTCCTGAAGATGCTTGAGACTTTGGCAAAACGGGTGGATTCGACCGAGAAGAGAGTCGAGACATACAATTCTCGAGTGGACCAGATTCGGGGGCTCCGCTTTCGAAGGGGCCGAATTCGAAAAGGTACGTCCAAAGGCCTTTTCCACCGAGCGGGGCCCCGGCGATCCCGAAGAGGTTCAAAATGCCCGACATCCGAAGTACAACGGCACCACGGACCCGCACGAGCACGTGACCGTATACTTGCGCCATAAAAGGCAATGATATGGAAGAAGATGAAATTGAGTCCGTATTCCGAAAAAATTTGGGGAAACTTCGTCGAAAGGAGCGGCGGCATGGTATGACCATCTACTGAGCACTCGATCACTTCGTTCGAAATCTTGGTGCCGCCTTCGTAAAGGCACATGCCGGTGCCATCAAGGTGCGGGCCCGTAAGGCCGACATCTTCCGGATAACTCAAAGGGACGATGAGTTACTAAGAGAGTTCGTGACCGGTTCCCGGAGAGAGAACGGATGGAATTACCCGGTGCCGGAGGAATGGGCCGCACAAGCTTTCACAAAAGGGCTCAACATGCTAAGCTCGGTTGCCTCGGCCAAGTTGAAGGAGAATTCTGCTGGAATACGAGGCCATAACATGGGCCGATGTCCACATCGGTATGAATCGAAGATTCGGGTAGAGGATGATCAATTCGAGCTCTCCCGATAAAGTGCAGGCGGACGAGAGGTTTCGAGAAACCGAGGAGGGGTTATGAAGCAAAGTCCGAATCATCTAAAGAAAGATTTCGGCCATACTCGCACCCGGAGCGATCAAATTCCAGGTCGGAAAAGCCAAGGAAAGGCCGAGCCACTTCTCGGGTCGAGGTAGCAAGTTGGACGCGCGCCCGTTAAATCGGGGTCTCTCGTTCGAAGCGATACACGGAAGTTCAGGCGAGAACAAAGGCCCTCGAGGATTTCGGAGTACAACTCAACGTCGTACCTCGGATCTTGTCTCGGCCATCGGTCGTGTCTCGGATGTGCGGTGGCCGAAACCACTAAAAATAGATCCGGGGCAACGGGATCCGAGCATGGTTTGTGAATATCACGGGACCCACGATTACAAGACTGAGGATTGCCGCCAGTTGAGAGAGGAGGTAGCCCGATTTTTTTTTGAAAAACGGCCACCTCGAAGTCTATTGGGCGGCGGAGCCGAAAACCATTATAAGGGATGGGAAGTTCGTGGTCAGACAGGTTGAACAGCAGCATATAATCAATATGATAGTCGGGGGGATTGACATCCCTCGGGTTCGGTAATGAAGAGGACAAAGATTTCCATCGTTGAGGAAAAACGTGCCGAGACCATTTACCGGAGGTTCCATCTCTTTCAACGACGGGGGACGCGAGAGGGCATCATTGAGCCGCCTTGATGATGCGGCAGTAATTCTGTACTTATCTTTAAAACTAAGGTTAAACGTATCTTGATTGACCCGGTAGCTCGGCCAACGTCATTCGATGGAGAGTGGTCGAACGATTAAAGCTGCCTCGATCGGATAAATGCCAAGCCCCGGTACTCGGCGGGTTGACATGGCAGCGAAACCACGAAAGGGGAGATCTCGTTGCCCGTGAACATTGAAGCCGTCATTCAACAAACTTTGTTCTACGTGATCGAAGGGGACATGAAGTACAATGCGCTATTGGGCGGACCTTGGATACATAGCATGAGGCGGTACCTTGACGTTGCATCAATTGCACAGAAATTCCCCACCCTAGAGGGTAGAAAACCATCCGCGGTGAGCAGCCCGCAGCAAAGATGTTCGGCGCTACGTGAAGGGAATCGGTGCCCCGGCCTAAAGGCAGAGCAAGGAATGGGTATATGGGAGGGAAGCCCCCCGATAGCAATCAAAGGATGCGGGGCGGATCCGGTGTACGGAGAGGATGACTTCGGGATACCCAGGTCTTTGTCATGCCGGATGACTCGGACGCAACCAAATCGACCATGAAGGCTGGAACCGGATCATCGATTTCCGAGTTCCTACTAGACGGAAGGTATACTGGGCACGGGGCTTACCCAGAAGCTCGGCGCAAATTAAGTGCATTTCTTGACTGCAGCAGGTGCTTTGCATGGTCGCATATAGATATGACAGGTATATCACCAGAAATAGCATCACACAAACTCAGCTTGGACGGGAAGTTTCCCCCGGTGAAGCAAAAAAGGAGGCCCATGGCGGAGACAAAACACGCTTTCATCAAAGATGAGGTAACAAAGCTTTTAAATATAGGTTCCATCCGGGAGGTAAAATACCCGGATTGGCTTGCTAACGTGGTGGTGGTGCCCAAAAAAGGTAATTGTTACATTCCGTATTTCGTACCCTCGGGTAAGTCGAGGCAAGTGACACAAGTTGCTTATGGGAAATGTTAAAGTTGGAATATTAAGAAAGGTCGGGGGTAAAAGGTGGTCACTGTCTGACCCATGGAAATATGGAGAAAGGCTAGGGGCAAATTTGGAACTAAGGAAAATATTTTTCATGAAAAGAGGAAATATGCTAAATTTTCAAGAAAGGGGGCCACTTGGCCGTGGGCCCCCTTGATATGTGGCCAAATGAAGCCAAGCCAAGCTAGGGCAATATGCTTCATTATTATTGGAAGGGACTAAGTATATATATATGAGGGAAGATGATTAATTCATCTTATTTCTCTGGGATTTTCAAGTCGAGAAAACGAAAGAGGAGAAAAAAACATATGGCCA
>NW_026725627.1:0-55502 GCF_029784015.1 Lycium ferocissimum
ATATAAGTATTTTATTGAGTTTTATGACCTACTTTGGGATTTGAAACTACCTCGTAAAGACTATTTTTGACACAAATCATTCGATGTCCGAAAGACTTATGTTCGATTATTGCCAAATGTTCGCTATAAGTTCCGCCATCGAGCTAAGGCTATAGAGTCTCTGTATATGTTTTACGTTTTATACACAAACGATTCTTAAGATTCTATTTTGATAAGACTCCGCGCGTACCCTTAAAAAAGGTATGTGCTATGCCTCTTAGGATCCACTTTTTCATGATATGTCATTTGATTATTAAGTCGATCTCTGTATGTGCTGTATGTTTTATATTGCATAAGTTTCTCACTACTCCACTCGTGGACGCCTCAATGCTTCCCGAGCCGGGCCGGGATATGTTATCACGCGTATTCATCGCATTGTTCGCCGTGCCTCGGTGAGGGGCGGTATATATGTACATGGGTTGTGGTGTATGATGTGCCATGTACACACCCGATATGACATGTGATATGATATGTCCATGCGATATGCTATGATACGCGCGCATTTCGATTTGATATGATTTGTTGTGGCGCCGGCGTGGGGCGACCACTTTCTGTTCGCCGAGTCCCATGATGGGGGCCGGCTATGGCATGTTTTCTGCTATGCATCTGGTTATGTTTTATGAGTAAGCATTTCTGATGCTCCGCCCTTTGCATTTACGTTCTGTATCCTCTGTTCAGTCATGATTCTGTTTATCGCATTTTATGCTTTACATACTCAGTACATATTCCGTACTGACCCCCTTCTTTCGGGGGGGTCGCGTTTCATGCCGCGGTGCACACCGAGCATGAGTACGGGCTTTGTAGGAGAGTTTCGGCGGCGTTGGCAAGCTCCATTTTTGCTCTGGAGGCCGCCGAGTCGGATTATGCATGTCGTGTGTTCGATTATCGTTAGAGACTTTGCGGCGGCGTGTGGGTTCGGATGTCGGTTCGTAAGGCGGCTCCGCGTACGTCATGTCATTTTGTATTATGTCACAAATTCCGTATGGTTACAAATTCTGTTGATTTGTATATTACAAATATTTCCTGTAAATATTTCTTGTGCTTGTCATTTTTGTCGGGTAAGAGTCCAAGAGTTTATGTATGTAATAAGAGTCAGTGGGTTCGCTCGGCTCCGAATGTGGGGCCGGGTACCCATCACACCCTAGTAAAATCTGGGTGTGACATTGCAGGCATGAAATGCAGCGTCCCCGGTAAAAAGGTCGCTAGTACGAAACAATGTACTGAGTATGTAAGGAAACTGAATAACTGAAACTAAAACTGAACTGATATACGTAAATAACTGAGAATCAAACATATTCTGGGATACAATTGCCTACTTTGACTCTACTCGTACGAATATCTTGCTGGCCACATATAGGGCTTGGTGTATATCTCACCAGCCATAAGGCCAGACATATCTCACAAGATAATAAATCGGGCATATCTCACCAGCTAATAAGTCGGGCATATCTCACCAGCTAATTTGTCAGGCATATCTCACCAGCCGTAAGGCCAGGCATATCTCGCTAGCTAATTAGTCGGGCATATCTCACCATCCGTAAGGCCAGTCATATCTTACCAGCTAATAAGCCAGGCGTATCTCACTAGCCGTAAGGCCAGACATATCTCACCAGCTAATAAGCCGGGCATATATCACCAGCCGTAAGGCTAGGCATATCTATATATGATAATAGTTCTTTATAGTTATATATGTATATATGTATACTCTCTGCTCTTTCCATTAGTGTGGAACACTATGAATCTATGGATTCCCGACAAGGGATAACTAAAACATGATAAGGATGGTGAAAACGTAACATGAAAACTCTTATGATATACTCTTTTCTTATACGTTCGTTCGACTCTATCTAATTATAGGATCATGCCAATGAAATGAATGAATAGCCTTTACATACCTTAGCACCATGATCTTACAATTTTCGGGGACAATCTCCTCTACGCTTCAGTCCACAATGAAAAATAATAACACTAGCGTTCAGGTACAAATGATGCAACACTAAATATCGAGCGACAAGTTCGATCTACCATAAATCGGGTAGCATCTCCCCTATTTTTTTCAGCTCCCTTAAGGTGACAACATCTACAATAATTATAAGCTTTAGCACTTCGAGGAAGGGAGTCATCATGGAAGACATTATGAATATCATGTATAAGTTCGCAACAATGGAATCATGCCTTAGGGAAGAAAGGGTTAGCCTTAACGTACCTTTATGTCTCCTTAATTACTTAACGCTCTCCTCCCAAGCCTACAAATCTACATTCAAGAGAATTCATGCTAAGGTTATGTCTTGAAAACACTCTTAAGTATAAACTAAAGTAATTAGCTAGCTAACGGAATTTGGGCGGCACTTCCCCTATATTGTCTACTTCCACCAAACTCTAAAACAACTCCCAAACAACCATAATAACATCAACAATACCATAATCAAGGAATTATATTCAATGTTATCTTAAATTAATCAAAAATCCCCTTTTAGGTTCACCTCATAGTCATCAACTTCAATTCAACACTTTATGACCTCTCTTCTATGATTCTTTCCTCTCCACGACTTGCTAAACCTTTAAATAAACTCAATCATATAAATAAGATGGAGAACATACCTTATAATGGAAGAAATTCACCTCACTCAACTACTTCAAAGATCAAGTTCATCACAACATTTAAGAGAAGCAAGAATAATCATCTTCCATGAATTACCTTGTTGTTTTTGATCTTTGATCTTCTCTTTTGTTGGTGTGGAATGTTTTGGAGTATTGTGGAATCTTTAAGAGCTCTCAAGAATTCTCTAATAATGTGGGGGAAATAAGTGTGGGAGGTGGATATGAAAATGGGATCTTTGGGTCTTAAAATGCCCCCCCCCCCCCGGCCACAATTTGCAGTGGAGATGCGGCTCAGCATTATGGATATGCGGCTGCATCTCCCTTCCTCTCCTTGGGAGGAGGTTGGGCAGTGAGGCCAGCCTTTTTGGTGAGTTTGCGGCCACAAACTCCAATTTTGCGAAAATGCGCTCTTTTCGATTCGTTTGACCTCCAATACTTATAGAACCTTCTTGGGACTTATATAAAATTTCATTACCCATCTAAGGAGCCCTATAACTACCCCTAAAGCTAATACTAAGCAATTTATAACTCAAATGACACAAAATCTTCCCAAAACTTCACTCAAGTTTCCAATCCATCAACGAACTTGCTTCCACCAATTCATTTAACTTCGAAACCTTAAGGTACATACTGACAATTAGTAAATACCGTCATTAACCTTGCAAGGGATGCATGTCCGCTTTGGGCTTGCGATAGTTTACTTATAATGCAAACGACGCGAAATTTCCAAGGTGTAACATGTAACCCCCTTAAGTACATTCGTCCTCGAATGTTAGACTCTTAGGGATTCTATAAAAAATTTGCCAGAGTTTCCCCTGTAACCATACCGTTACCAACCTACCACAACAACCCAAACTATGCAATGCCTCACAAGGATACAATAACAATAAAAATAATGGCCCTACACGACCAATAAATCATAAAAAGAAAACATTACGTACCTGAAGGCAATGGTGTCTCTTTCTGAACCTTCTCTAGGAGTGGAAACAAATGTGGATACCTAGACTTCATATCTTCCTCAGCTTCCCAAGTCATTTCTTCCCTATTATTGTTTCTCCATAGAACTTTAACTGAAGCTATATCTTTAGTTCTTAGCCTCCGAACTTGTCTATCTAGGATTGTAATAAGAACTTCTTCGTAGGATAATTGCTCGATGACCTGGACATCATCCACAGGTACAATGCTGGAAGGGTCTCCAATACACTTACGAAGCATTGATACATGGAAAATCGGATGAACTGACTCCAAGTGTGAAGGTAGATCTAGCTCATAACCCACCTGGCCTACCTTGCCTACAATCTTGTAAGGCCCAATATACCGAGGACTAAGCTTACCCTTCTTACCAAATCTCATCACACCTTTCATAGGTGACACCTTCAAGAATACCCAGTCATCAACTTGGAATTCTAAGTCTCGTCGGCGATTATCTGCATAAGACTTTTGTCGACTTTGGGCTGCCAATAATCGATCCTGAATAAGCTTGACCTTTTCACTACTTGCTGGATCAAATATGGCCCTATTAACTGAGTCTCTCCCACTTCGGACCATTCAATCGGTGATCTATACTTTTGCCCGTATAAAGACTCTTACGGGGCCATTAAATACTGGAATGATAACTATTGTAGTATGAAAACTCAATGAGTGGCAAATGATCTTCCCAGCTGCCTCCGAAGTCTAATAAAAACTCAATGAGTGGCAAATGATCTTCCCAGCTGCCTCCGAAGTCTAATACACATGCCCTTAACGTATCTTCGAAGGTCTGAATGGTGCGCTCAGCTTGTCGATCAGTCTGGGGATGAAATGCTGTAATAAGACTAACCTGAGTCCCTAAATCATTTTGGAAAGACTTTCAGAAATTAGCTGTAAATTGCGCGCCTCTATCAGAGATAATGGATACTGGAACACCATGGAGTCGTACTATCTCTTTGATATAAAGCTTCGCATAATCTTCAGCTGAGTATGTAGTTCTGACAGGCAGAAAATGAGCTGACTTTGTGAGTCTATCCATAATTACCCATATAGAATCATACTTACACTAAGAACGAGGCAAGCCTGTAATGAAATTCATATTAATTACTTCCCATTTCCAAGCCGAAATTTTCATAACTTGCAACAATCCATTGGACTTCTGATGTTTAATTTTTACCTACTGACAATTAGGACATTGGGCTACGAACTCCCCTTTTTCATTCTATCCCACCAATAAATTAACTTAATATCATGATACATCTTCGTCGCTCCCGGATGAACAGAATAATGGGAACAATGGCCCTCTTCCAAAATATGGTGACGTAACCCTGCAACATCAGGAACACATACTCGATATATAAACACCCATCTGCAGAAATCTCAAATGGTGACTTTTTCTTCTGGGGAAGTGTGTCTCTGTAATGAATTAATATGGGATCCTCATATTGGCGCTCTTTCACCTCCACTGTTAAAGATGAAACAGCTGAATTCTGGATAGTAACTCCCGTATTTCCCTAGTCCATTAGTCGAACTTCCAAACTAGCTAATAGCTAAAGCTCACGAGCTAGCTCCCTCTTCTCCAGTTGGACATCACATAAGCTACCCATGGATCTACGACTGAGCGCATCGGCTATGACGTTCGTTTTCCCCGGATGATACATAATGCTAACATCATAATCTTTCAATAGCTCCAACCATCGCTTTTACTGCAAATTCAACTCCTTCTACTTGAAAATATACTGGAGGTCACGTTGTGGTCTGTATAGATATTAACATGAACACCATACAATAATGCCTCCACATCTTCAATGCATGAATTACCGCAGTCAACTCTAGATCATAGGTTGGATAATTCTGCTCATGTTTCCACAACTGCCTCGAAGCATAAGCAATAACTTTATCGTGCTGCATCAATACACACCCTAATACAACACCTGAAGCATCGCAATAGATAACATAACCTTCCGATCCTTCTGGAAGTGTCAGAACCGGGCCGAAGTCAATCTGTTCTTCAGCTCAATCTGTTCTTCAGCTCCTGAAAACTGTGCTCACAAATATCCGTCCATTGAAACTTAGCTGCTTTCTGAGTCAGCTTCGTCAGTGATGCTGAAATAGAAGAAAATCCTTCTACGAATCATCTGTAATAACCTGCCAGACCCAGAAAACTACGAACTTCAGTAGGTGTTGTAGGCCTTGGGCAGGTCTTTACAACTTCAATGTTCTGGGTATCCACCCAAATACCATCAGCTGAAATAATGTGCCCTAGAAAAGTCACAGAATTTACCAAAACTCACATTTAGAAAATTTTGCATATAACTTCCGAGCGTGAAGAATTCTAAGGACAACACATAAATGATCTACATGCTCTGTCTCGGTTCGAGAATATACCATAATATCATCGATAAACACAATCACAAATGAATCTAAGAAAGGCCTGAATACACTATTCATCAAATTCATGAATGCCGTCGGTGCATTAGTCAACCCGAATGACATTACTCAAAATTCGAAATGACCATATCTAGTTCTGAAGGCTGTCTTCGAAATGTCCTTCTCTCTAGCTCTCACCTGGTGATACCCAGATCTTAAATCTATTTTTGAGAACCATTTGGCACTCTGTAGCTGATCCAATAAATCATCAATTTTTGGGAGCGGATATTTATTCTTTATTGTCAACTTATTTAGTTGTCTGTAATCAATACAAATTTGCAAGGCGCCATCTTTCTTTCTTACAAACAACACAGGTGCTCCCCACGGTGATGAGCTAGGCCTAATAAAGCCTTTCTAGAGCAAATCCTTCAGTTGCTCTTTCAATTCTTTCAGTGCAGAGCCATTCTAGCGAGAATAAATATTGGTTTGGTATCTGGTAACACATCAATGGAAAAATAAATCTCCCGTTCTGGTGGAAGACCTGGAAGCTCGTCCGGGAATACATCAGGAAACTCATTCACTATTGGGACATCGAAGAGTCGGTGACTTTTCTTCTATATCTTGGACCCGGACTAAATGATAAATATAACATTTAGCAATCATCTTTCTTGCCTTGAGATAGAAAATAAACTTACCTCTCGGAGACGCTGTGTTACCCTTCCACTCTAGAACTGGTTCTCCCGGGAATTGAAAACGAACCATTTTAGTTCTACAATCAACATTGGCATAACAAGATGCCAACCAATCCAAACCCATAATAACATTAAAATCTGCCATATTTAACTCAATCAAATCAGCCATAGTATGACGGTCGCAAACTATAACCACACAATTTTTATATACCCGTCTAACTATCACCGGGTCACCAACAGGTGTAGACACTTCAAAAGGTTTAATCGACTCAGGTTTCACCCCAAACCGACCGACAATATAAGGAGTAACATATGACACATTGAACCTGGATCAATCAATGAATATACATTGTGAGAGAATACTGATAATATACCTGTAACCACATCAGGAGAGGACCCAAGATCCTGTCGTCCAGCCAGTGCATTGATACGGTGCTGTGGACCACTCGTACTAGACGTTTCTCCTTTACCTCTAACTCAGCCTACTGGCATCTGTGAGCCTTGGCCTGGAGTGCGTACAGATGATGAAGAACCAACTGCTGATCCTATAGGCTGGAGCATACCTCTACCACCTCTCGATGGACAGTCACGCATAATATGGCCTGGCTGACTGCAGGCATAACAAACATCTGAAACTAATCAACACTGTCCCCAATGTAGCATACCACACCGAGTACATCGTGGTAAAGGCGGCCTCATCTGGCCTAAATCACCCCTATATTGAGAACCCAAAACTCTGAAACTTTGACCCGGTCTGAAATGAATAGGTCGCTCAAATATTTGACCTGCAAATTGTGGAGGTGTGCTAATCGCTGAATAGCTTGAGTTCTTAGAATAATGTTTCCTCTGACCCCCTCTGAATTCACTAACAGAGACGGAGGATCTGTCCCTCTTACTATAACCTTTATCATGCTCACGCTCACTCCTCCGCTACTGTTGCCGCTCCTCAAGATTTTAGGCACAGGCCTGAATACGAGAAATATCCATACCTTTTTTATGTAAGGCGGTCAATTAATCATCAATCAAATGTGGCCCAAAATCATTCACAAATCGGTGAACTGGATCTACCATATCAGCAACCATAGCTGGAGCATACCGAGCCAAAGAATTTAAATGAAGGCTATACTCTTGAGCACTCAGGTTCCCCTGTCTGAGGTTCAGGAACCTATCAGCTCTGGCCCATCGAACTTCTAGTGAAAAATAATGCCAAATGAAAGCATCCAAAAACTCTTGCCATACAGGTAGAGGTGCGATAACCCCTCTAAAAGACATCCAGATAGCATACCAATGAACACAAACATCTCTTAACCTATAAAAGGCCAACTCTACCGACTCAGCATCTGAAGCATGCATCACCGGCAATGTCCTCAACTTCTCATCTATGAAATTCTACGGGTCCTCATTTGGTTTGGACCCAAAGAATTCTGGAGAGTCCAAATTAATAAAATCACGGACTCTGGCACTAACAAATCTATCTCTATGACCTGTACCTTGCCGTTGTGGCTGAGAGGCTACTAACTGGTTAGTAACCAAATAACCTCTCTCATCTCTTGGCTGAGGCATCTAATGGAGGAACTGGGGGTGCTAGAGCTAGAGTGGAGGCTCCTCCATGCTCCTCTGAGGGAGGCAGAGTGTGAGAGGATCGAGATGGAACCTCATTCTGGGACTCGTCCTCCTTTATATCTGTAGGCTGTGATCGCTTCGCCTCTTTCTATCCGCCGACTTGCCCTTCTCGGGTCGCTATTGCTTTTCTTCAGCTGCATCACTGAAATCATAACACACAATCAGGGAAGAAGAGTCCTTATAACATGGCTCTATCGCATGATCTAAGATGAGAAAGGAAGGTAAATCATTCCTAAATGCCCGCAGCCTCCTGTTTAAAAGTGTGGTGCGCTTCACACCCATAAAGAAGACTCTATTGGACACAAACAGTAGACACCCCAGACGAATCGCTTTCCGATACCACTTTTGTCACGATCCAATCGGAGTGCCATGACGGGCATCCGGAGCTAACCTACAGAGCACCTCTTAACAAACTTCTCACAATCACATCTAGGTGAGCCACATGGCTAACTTACAAGTGCCACAAACTGAAAAGACACAAGTTCCATCGAACATATGCACGTCTATATAAACATCATCAACTATGCCTATATGTACAAGCCGACAAGGCTGCCAAAACTAATATACAAAAATATGAACTAGTAAGGTTATGGAGCGTCTAACTATATACATCTGTTTACGAGCCTCTCCAAGGAGTGCATAACATCATAAAGATGGGACAGGACCCCGCCATGCCCCAGTATGTACACAAAAAAATAGTACCAACTAAACTACAGCTCCGGATCAAATGGAGCACTTCTATGCAATCACTGATGAAGCAGCCTAGGTGTCTGGTCCGTCTTCCTAGGTACCTACGGGCTGAACGCAGCATCCACAAACAAAAAGGACGTCAGTAAGGCATGAATAACAACATAATGCAAGAATGCGAATAACATAAGATGAAGAGATCATATTATACCTCAGAAGGCGGCTGTTGTACATACTTAACCTTTCTCTAAAGAAAATATTATCATACATACATACATAATATTATCGTACCCGGCCATGTAGGCTCGGTGTCCCTCATACCCGACCATGACAAGGCTCGGTGTTCCCCCGTACTCGACCATAACAAGGCTCAGTGTTATCCGTACACAACTACAGTGGTGTGCACAATAGGTACCATACCCTATTACGTAGGCCCTGTCCCTCGTACCCGTGAATAACAAGGCTCGTGTTCCCCCGCACCCGCCATAACAAGGCTCGGTGTTATCCGTACACCGCAAAGGGTGTGCGACATGAATAAGCACCGTACGGCACGATTAGAACATCGGCTGTGAGAAAATACATTCATATATATATATATATATATATATATATATATATATATATATATATATATATATATTTATATATGTATGTATGTATATATATATGTATATATATAAGCATGAATGAGAGTCCAAAGGAAACATTGCAACTCCATCGGAGTGACACAAGGTCGGTGAACCTTCGATTACCATTATGGAATCATCATTACCACTATATCTTCTCATTAGGGCCAACTATCATACGATGGGATCAACAACAAGGAAAAAGATCAATAATATCATAAGAGCATCAAGAATTATAAGCTTTAGCACTTCTAGGAAGGGAATCATCATGGATGACATTATGAATATCATGTATATCTTCGCAACAATGGAATCATGCCTTAAGGAAGAAAGGGTTAGCCTTAACATACCTTTACGTCTCCTTAATTACTTAACGTTCTATTCCTAAGCCCGCAAATCTACATTCAAGAGGATTCATACTAAGGTTATGTCTTGAAAACACTCTTAAGTTCAAACTAGAGTAATTAGTGAGCTAACGGAATTTGGGTGACACTTCCCCTATATTGTCTACTTCCACAAAACTCCAAAACAACTCCTAAACAACCATAATAACATCAAAAATACCATAATCAAGGAATTATATTCAATGTTATCTTACATTAATCCAAAATCCCCTTTCAAGTAAACCTCATAGTCATCAACTTCAATTCAACACTTTACGACCTCTCTTCTATGATTCTTTCCTCTCCAACACTTGCTAAAACTTTAAATCAACTCAGTCATATAAATAAGATAGAGAACATACCTTATAATTGAAGAACTTCACCTCACTCAATTCCTTCCAAGATCAAGATCATCACAACATTGAAGAGAAGCAAGAACAATCATCTTCCACGAATTATCTTAGAGTTTTTGATGTTTGATCTTCTCTTTTGATGGTGTGGAAAATTTTGGAGTATTGTGGAACCTTAAATAAATCTCTAATAATGTGGGGAAATAAGTGTGGGAGGGTGGGGGGGGGGGTATGAAAATGGGATCTTTTGGGTCTTAAAAAGGTCTTAAAATCGCCCCCTACTACAATTTGAGGTGGAGATGCGGCTCAGCATAACGGATATGCAACTGCATCTCCCCTCCTCTCCTTAGGAGGAGGTTGGGTAGTGAGGCCAGCCATTTTGGTGAGTTCGCAGTCAGTTTGCTGCACATCAAACTGGTCCACAAACTCCGATTTTGCGAAAATGTGCTCTTTTCGATTCATTTGACCTCGAATCCTTATGCAACCTTCTTGGCACTCATATAAAACTTCATTAACCATATAAGGAGCCCTATAACTCCCCCTCAAGGTAATTTTAAGCAATGTATAACTCAAATAACATGAAATCTTCCCAAAACATCACTCAAGTTTCCAATCCATCAACGAACTTACTTCCACCAATTCATTTAACTCTGAAACCTTAAGGTATGTACTTACGATTATTAAATACCCTCATTAACCCTGCAAGAGATTCAAGTATGCTTTGGGATTTACGTTAGCTTACTTATAATTCAAATGACGTGAAATTTCCCAGGTGTAATATTAAATAACTCCTCTTGGGGCTATGTCTTTTGCCTTAATTTAACCGTCACACTAGTTTCCTGAATATCAATGTCTGGTTATGTTTACCATCAATTGGAACCTCTAACCAGAAATTCGTTAATGTCTTCTCTCTATCATTTGTACTTATGCATTATTGTAGATTCGTTACACATTTGTAGAGTCTGAGTAAATACAAACTCATTCGCTTCTAACCTTTTGTTGTAATCCTTCTATCTTTCTACCATTAAGAGAAACACATTTCTACCTCAATACTTCACCACACCTTCTTCCCCTCTGTGAGAATGACTAACCCCCTATTATTTAGGATTCCGCTCTTATAGAGGTCAAATTGTTACCTCTTCAGCTTTTGTAATTCTTTGCACTCCTGGTGACTAATAATTTGCCTTAGAATAATCTTCCTTAATAGGGGCAGCTGGAATTACTTATATCAGAGTGCTACATATTTCTATAAGTATATTTGATCTTGATCAACTTAACTTTGCTCATGTCTCTTCTTAATGACCCTCAAGGCTGTTCTTCTGTTGTTCATCCTTTCACCGTCTAATCACTCGCTATTGCTAATAACGCAATGCCAACTACTGCAGAAATCCTTCGAGTCTCTATCTCGATATTAGTTTATTTTAGGTTACTCCCTA
This sequence comes from Lycium ferocissimum, assembly GCF_029784015.1. NCBI lineage: Eukaryota > Viridiplantae > Streptophyta > Magnoliopsida > Solanales > Solanaceae > Lycium > Lycium ferocissimum. Next base: position 11,777 of record NW_026725627.1, read on the forward strand.
ATACTGGTATCTCTAATTCCAGGGGCTAAATCAGTCTTCTTATAATTCTCGTTGAGGTCACCGTCCACTTCTCGTAATGAAACATAATATAATGGCTTACATCTCTTTATAATCTCAAAACTTGCTTTGTCTTATCTCTTCTTCCACTAGACTACGAACCTTATCATCCTACCATACCTTAGCTTATGTCCTCTAATGATTACTCATATCTACTCATAATGCTTTACTTAGCCTTCTACCAATCTTTCGCTAACATTACCATCTCTTATTTTATTCTAAAAAACCCCAACGTGGCACTCTTTCACTCTTAGCCTCCCCCGCTTCATCTGACCATATACTTTGGTCATTAATACCCTTTATTTACTGGGAACATGGACCACACTGAGGTGAATACTTACCCTGCATACAAGCATTCTAATACCTAACCTTGAAATCTTCTAAACATTCGAGAAGTCATATCTGATTGTATAATTTTAGGGCACACCACCTATATTGGTAATACATATTCAGAAGTGTCTTCTAGTTCTAACAATATATCTATTACCAAGGATTACTGCAACCCTTATTAGACTCTGAATTTCCTTCCTAGACGATATCTGTCGATACCTATAGGTTGGAAGCTAAAATGGGTGCGACTAATTGTACCTCTATCACTGCTTGCAAATGGAATCATGACCCTTGTGTTCCTCCTCTAAACTTTAACTATTTACAATCTTCTCAACTTAGGTACCTCGTACCTTCTTCACTTTACCTTCTAAAACTCGTACCTTTACCGTCTGATGCTCTCTTAGCCTCTTACCCGCATGAGTGTGCGTATATTCACGCCTTAGGGCTCTTAATGTAAAAGCCGAGCATATCTCACCAACAAATAAGCTGTGTGCATATCTCACCGTGATATGTGCATATCTCTTGACTAATATGTTTCGGTATATCTCACCAACTAATAAGCCGGGCACATCTCACCGTACCGTAAAGCTAGGCATATCTCAACAGTTAATAAGTCGGGCATATCTCACCAACTGTAAGGCCAGGCATATCTCACCAACTGTAAGGCCAGGCATAGCTCACCAGCTAATAAGTCAGGCATATATCACCAGCCGTAAGCCGTGTAGATATGTATATAATAATAGTACTGCATAGATGTATATGTATATTTGTATACTCTCTGCTCTTTCTATTATGGTGGAACAATATGAATCGAATATGGATTCCCGACAAGGGATAACTAGAACATGAGAAGGATGGTGACAACACTACATGAGAACTCTTATTATATACTCTTTTCTTATACATTCGTTCGAGTCTTTTTGATTATAGGATCGTGCCAATGAAAGGAAGGAATAGCCTTTACATAACTTAGCACCAAGATCTTACTATTTTCAGGGACAATCTCCTCTACGCTTCAGTCCACAATGAAAAATGATAATACTAGCGTTAAGCTATAAATGATACAACACTAATATATCTAGCGACAAGTTCGATCTGCAATAAATCGGCTAGCATCTCCCCTGTTTCTTTCAGCTCCCTCAAGGTCACAACATCTACAATAACATGCCACCATTTTTCCATATATCCAGCACCTCAACCACACAAGAACAACCTATAATAAATTAATACAACAAAAATAGGGCCAAGGTCAAGCTAAGGAATAGGTAGCATACGATACATCGAGCGACAAGCCCGATCCTTAACTACCAACACCACACTTTTATATACTTCTTCTTCTTCTTCTTCTTCTCTTCAAGTTACATATTAACAATAACATATATACACACACACACACACACACCATTCATCAAAACTCCAGCCACAACAACATCATAAAAATAATTTTAACATGCCCTAAGAACAACCACACAATCCATAACGACTTCCAGCCATTTTCTCTCAATTTATTCAACAATAAAACATAATTAATGCTCCACAAAGATCAATTACATGAAGAAGGAAGATGATCTTACCTTAGATTCACAAAATCAGTCCACTATTGTTACACCTCGAAAAAATTTCCGTTGATGCACAGTGAATAGACTAACGAAGAGCATGAAGTATATGGTATTTCAATAAGTAAGTAATGACATTTGATGACCCTAATTAAGATTTCAAAGATGTTCGAGGTAAGAGGAGAAAGATTGCCAAGAGAAGGCAAGGCATACGATATGTATCGGAAAGGATTTACGAGTAACAACTTAATGATGATTTAATGATGCTTTGGAGAAGATTTATAACGTCACTTAGATTACTAATGAGGTGCTAAACAAGTTTCAAGAAGGTTCCATAAGGATTGGAGATCGAACGAAATAATGGAATCCATTTCAAAGAAGTGGAGTTATGCGACCACTTATACGGTCCGTATAACTTTATACGGTCCGTATAAGGGGTCCGTATAACTCCCAGCAGGGAGATGATTTTCTGGTTGGTGAACCACGACCACTTATACAGGCCGTACAATGTTATACGGACTGTATAATTATCCGTGGAAGTCCCGACGGGCTAATTTTTAGTTTTTGTATAAATAGATGCCTTGGGTTCTTTTACTTCATTTTTCATCTTTTACAAGTATTGAGAGCTCAAAGCCCTTCTCTAAGCATATTCCCTTCAAGTCCAAGAGAACACAAAGATCAAAGACTAGAATCAAGTGTTTATGTGTTAGAAAGCTTCCAAGGGTTAGAGGACTACAAAAGATTCCATTGGAGGTGAACTAGGGTTTTTGCTCAAGTGAAGTGTTTACACCCAAGGTTCACTCCTACACTATTTAAGATAAGTTTTATGGTATCTCCATGTTGTTTAAGGTATTGAGAAGTTGAAACACTTGAATTGTAGAAGGATATAGAAAATGGGTCATGAATGTGGGAATAGTCTCATTTTTGAGTAATAGTTTGGACAAGTAATGATTCTTGATATGTTATGCTTATAATCATGTTACAAATGATATTGAGAACATGGGATAAACATTGTATATAAGCGAACGTAATAGTGTGCTATGACCATGGATATGGATGATTGGAAGTGAATTGAGAAGTAAGGATAATGTAGATGAATAAAGACCATTGTTGTTATATCTCATATTTTTGTACGTTGGGACATTCCGAGCCAACCATGAAAAGTTAAGGGCAAGACCATTTCGGGATACGAGGTTGAGAATTTTGACCTTCGATTTTGTTTTAATGCACAAGTTGCATATTCATCTTTTCATTGGTATGGAGTGTTAAGGGTAAATTTGGAATAAGAAAAATTTGGGGTTGAAAGTGAAATTATGGAAACTAATGTTTCATGAAATATGGGGCCAAAAGTGAAAATTTGGAGACTTAATTTTCATGAAATTAAAAGCCATGTGACCATGCACATGACTTGTGGGCCAAGGCCACATGGATAGCTAATATAGGGAAACAAAAGATGACTAAGTCATCATTTTTATCATCTTAGCACCTAGAAATTTCAAGAAAAATGGAGGAGAAAAAGATGAAGGCCATTTCGGCCAAGGAGAGAAAAATGGAGGTCAAGAAAATAGCCATCAAAAAATTATTTCTTCTATGTTTTCTACTCATTGGAAGGTGCTAAACAACATGGAAGAATTGTTAGGGCAAGCCAAGCCTTTGTTCATGCAAATCTCAACTTAAGTCATATTGAAGAACTAAGTGAAGAAGGTAAGTTTTAATCCTCTTTTTATGTGTTATAGATGGTTCATGTGTGTTGTAGATGTGGGAATGAATGAAATTCATGAAATCTTGGTTGTTGGTGTTGAACCGTGGGGGCTATGTTGGCCGTGTGTATGTATATTGTGTGTAGGAATGAAGAACTAATTGTATATAGCATGTTTGAGTGTTGTTGTAGTGTGTGAAAATGGATGAAAATCATGGAAGTTATGTGTGGTGTGTGGCTTAAAATGGGTCGATTTGCCATAGGTACGTTGGACTAATTTTGTGTAGTATTTTAGTCATTGTTGTTGTGGATGTTATGATGAAAATGAAGGCTTAATGATTTAAGTTGAAGTTATATTCGTTTGTAGTTTGTTGTCGAAGCTAATGGAGTACTAGTATAATTTCTTGCATTCATAAGAATAATGTTGCTAATATGTGGATTGTTGTTGTAGTTCATGAGATTTTGGAAGAAACAAATGTGTTGTTGTAGTTCGATTGAATTTGGAAGGCTTCGGGTTATGTAGTATATTGGTTGGGCTATTTTGATACCTTGTGGATTGGTAGAAACGTTCTTGAATTTTGTTTGAATGGTTTCGGATTGGTATTTGAATGTATGAACATTGGCGTTGGCCTAATTATATGTGGTGATTTGAATATAAATGATATGTTGTCGAATTGTATAGAAAAGAGTTATTGGCGTTAGAATGCCTTTTAAATTAATTGTTGATGTTGCTAGAATGGTTGTTGGTATTGTTGTTGAAGATTTGGCCGAGTTGAATTCTCGGGGTGTTGAATTTATAGGGTAGATCTGCCCAAATTTTTGTAAATAAAGTGCTAGCCTAGAATTGGATTCCTAAGTGCGTATGACTAATGTTTGGCGTCTAATGATGTTATTGTAGCTTTTGGAGAAGCCAAGACGTAAGTTTGGATTAACCTAGGAAGCGGACGAGGTATGTGAAGCTTACCTTTCCTTTCTTGTGGCATGTCTTAGTCGTAAGTAGATTGTGATACGAGTCTCGGGGTAACTCCATTCTTAAGGTTCGAGCTTGTGTGCGATTTTTATTCATTTCTTAATGTTGGCTCTCTTAATGCAGTCGAACCATGATCCTTATGTTTTTACATGACTTGGTTTCAAAGATTTTATAAAGGTTTTTATTCCGAAAAGGCTTCGTAACTACGAACAAACGTAACTTCCATAGATGAGCTCGGATCGCTTCGAAACGTTTGCGGGAGATTCTACGATGGATAAGGTCTCCAACTTTCATAAATGGACCCGGATTGGTTCGATACTCGTCCGTGGGCCCCGAGACTCTCCTTTGTGTGGTACTAACGACTTTTGAAAGGATTTAGTGTAGCGATCGCCTTAACCCTCGAGCGGCGATTACTTATTTCTCTAACGAGTTTATAATGAGGTTTATGCCCCTAATTTTTATAAGTTATCTCACATGGTTTAATACGTATCTACGAGTCCTAAAGTTCTATTTGATTTGTTCCCGAACGACATTCGGAAGAAACTTGATTTGACTATCGTCTTGGTTTTAAATGATAATTCACTTTGATTATTTTATGAGTTTTTGAAAAATGTTTTAAACTGCATATAGTCTCCACGACTCGCTCGTGCATATGGTTACTATATCCTTCACCGAGTCCCGGCCGATTATGCTTCGTGCGCACTTTGATTTATTCGGAGTATGATGTGTCCGTACGCCGAGTCCCCTTGGCCGGCACCGTGTATATTTGGCGTTATGGGTGTTACGGCGTTATGATGTGATATGATATGTCGAGTGTCGGAGATATGAAATCTTGGAGTATGATGTGGCGTGGGCAATGACATGCGGGCGACCACCGTTCTAAGAGCCCTATGCATGATTTGTATTTTTATGAGTAAGCATTTTGATATTTTGAATATTGCATTTACTTTCCGCACTTCTGGCTTTGATTATGATCTTGTTCACTATATTTCATGCTTTGCATACTCGACATATTCTCGACCGACCCCTTCTTCCGGGCCGTGTTTCATACCGCGCGGTACGGATATTTATTTGGATGGTCCACTTTGACTAGATTCGTTCGACTGTCTTGGAGCGCTCCCTTGATCCGGAGCCTATATCCCGATCCGATCTCGTTATTATGCATATGTATATGTTTATTCACGGCACGCGGGGCCCCGTCCCGTCATATGATTCTATTATGACTCTTGGAGGTCCGTAGACATATATGTGTGGGTTATGGGTACTCACCTGTTCATCGCCACCGTGTGATTTGTGATTTGGACGTCCCCCTACACTATGATAGCCTTATCGGCTTATATGTGATATTATCTGCTGGATTGCGATAGCGATATGTATAATTGTACATTTGTGGCAGCTTCGGGGTGACGTTCCACTCTTCTGTATATATATATATGTTATTTGTATACCGTATAAGCTATTCGTATTCTACTTCGGATTAACGGGTGTGTACGGGTGCCCAACTCGGGCACTAGTCGCGGCCTACGGGGTTGGGTCGTGATAATTGTTATGATGTTGTGAATGTTATTATTGATGTTTGGGAGTTGATATATGATGCTGAGGGAGTCATATAAATAAAGGAGATGTTGTCCAATTTTCTCTAGCTTTAGTCATGTATGTTAAGCTATCGATTTTCTAATGATAGTATAACTCTAATGAAGGTAGAAATGTGAGTATCAAGAGAATGTGCAAGTGATAGAATAGTTGAACGGAAAGGTATGTAAGGCTAACCCTTCTTTCATAAGGCATGGTTCCTTGGCAAAATATCTATTCTTCTATGAGCCTATGATGTCCTACAAATGATTCTATCTTTAAAAGCTACTAAGCTCATGATTCTCGATATGTTACAATTGTACTAAATTCCTTATATGATGGGTAATCCTCTAGGGGTAGATGTAATGAACGAAAATAGTAACGATGCTAAAGATGCTTATGGGCTTTTATGTCTATGTGCTGTTATGTCCCGTATTTTGTACATCGGGACAATTCGGTGTAACTATGATAAGTTAGGGCCAAAACCATTCCGGGATACAAAGTCGGAATTTTTGACCTTCGATTTTATTTTGAGTCATAAGTTGTGCATGAATTTGTTGGTATGGAACAATTAGGAAAAATTGGGACCAAAATTGGAATTAATGGAAGTTGGAAATCATGCAAAAAGAAGGCCCTTGGCCGTGTGGTGTGGTGGTTGGCCCACACAATTTGTGGACAATTTTAATTGGTCCAACACTTGTGTGGGCCAAGGACACTTGTATAAGTCTTATATTGGCTTAGAAGATGACTACTAATTCATTTTCATCATCCAACACTTAGAAAAAATGAGAAGTTGAAGAACCACTAAGAGAGGCTCTCGCCAAGAGAGCAAAAAATCAAGTCCAAAACAAGCCATCCCAAAATTATTTTGATGTAAACCCACTAATTTGAGGTCCCAAGTAGCGTGGAGCGTTGTTCGGGTCATCCAACCATTCGTTGTGTCAATTGCAAACCCTAGGCAAATTGTGGAGTTGAAGAAGAAAGGTAAGAATTGATCATGTTTTGTATGTTATAAAGGTTGTATGCATGTTGTAGTATGTTAAAATGGATGACTATCATGAAATATAGTAAGTTGGAATTGAGGCCGTGTATATGGGGTTTGGCCGTGTGATGTGTATATTGTGATTAAGTGTTGAGTTAAGTTCTATGTAGTATGTTAATTGTTGTAGTGTGAAGAAATGAATGAGAATTATCAATATGTGCATGTTGGTATGTTGGCCGAACGTAACCTCCCATGTGTGACAAAGAATAAGTTAATATCGCTTAATGTTTTAGTTGTTGTCGTTATGAATTCCACGTTGGAAATGAGCGTTTAATGACTCAAGTTTGATGTTGTGATTGTATGGGCTGATTTGAAGATTATTGTGCATTTGATGTAATTTGCATATTGATGAGAATAGCATTGTTAGAATGTGAATTGTTGGTGCAAATCATGATTTGGAAGTGAGGGAGGTGTTATAGTTGTGTTCTTGGGTTGGGGATTGGTTTCGGGTAACTTGGAGAAATTGTTGGATTGTTTGAAATGTTGTATGAATTGCTTGGACTGTCTTTGAATATTGTTGGTATGGGTTCGGGTTAGTATTCGAATGTACAAGCGTTGATGTTGGCTTGAAGGTAAGCCGTTAAATTGAATATATCGAAAGTTGTTGAATGATGGAAAAGAGAGTTATTAATGTTGTATTGCCTTTCGGATTGATTATTAATGTTGCTAGGTTGGTTGGTTGTTGTTGTTGTTGTTGATTTGGCCGAGTTAAATTCTCGGGGTTGGCCTATTTACAGGGGAAATGCTGCCCAAATTTCTGTAGAATTAAGGGCTAATTTGGAATTAAATGCCCAAATGTCTATAGCTAATGTTTGGCATATTATGGCTTGTTTGTAGACCTTGAGCAGCCCGAGACATAGGTTGGATTTATCTTGAGTTTGAGCTAGCGTTGAGTGCGTACGAGGTATGTAAAGCCCAACCCTTTCTTCTTTTGGCATGCCTTAGTTTCAAATAGGCTATGACACGAGCCTCGAGGAAATTCGATTCTCGCAATCCGAGCATGTTTATGGCTCTTATCCATTTCTTAGAATTCGCATGTTGATATGATGAAACATTAGCTATTATGTCTTTGAAATATTTGATTTTCAACTTTTGCATAAAAAGTTTAGCCTTTAAAAAGTTTCGTAACTACGAACGCCCGTATCTTTCACAGAAAGGCTCGGATTGCCTCGATATGCTCGTAGGGGATTGTATGATGTACATTAAGTGTGTTTTTCATAGGCGGGCTCGACTCGGGTCAACACCCTTCCGTGGGCCCCGCGACTCTTCTTTTTTGTAATTCTGATGACTTTTGACAAAATATGATATGACTAATATCCCGATTTTAAGTATGGTCATTATACTTATCATTTGAGTCTATGATAATGATTTTCGCATATGGTTACTCACGACTCCGTTCGTAGCCGTTATATCTTTCGCCGAGTCCCGGTGGGATTCGTTGTCGTGCGCACTTTGTTATACTCCGGTGTTATGTTGTGTTTATGGTTCACCGAGCCCTCGCTCGAGGGCCGGTTCCGCTTATATTTGGTGTTATGTTGTGTATGGCGTTATGCTGTGTATGATATGTGACGGGGATACGGAGATTTGAAACTTTTTGGTGTTATGCTGTGTTATGGCGCCATCGACAGGCGGGCGACCATATTTTCTGTGCCCTATGCATGATTCGTATTTTTAAAGTAAACATTTTGATATTTTGGAAATGCATTTATTTTCTGTACCTCTATTTCGATTACGACTCAGATTTGTATACTACATTTTCTGCTTTGCATACTCGGACATATTTCGTACCGACCCCCTTTTCGGGGGCCGCGTTTCATGCCCGCAGTACGGTACGCACGCTTGGTGATCCACCGTCAGGACACCTTCTTCGTCGTTTGGAGTGCTCCCTTTATTCGAGCCACATTTTGGTATATATTCGTTCGTTGCATTTGTACATATTGGTTCAGGGGTACGGCGGGGCCCTGTCCCGTCATATGATTCTGTTTGTCTGTTTAGAGGTTTGTGGACATGTATGTTGGTTATGCCCATTCTGTACAGTTATGTTTATATGTTATATGTTCTGGGCGATCCCATTCGCCGTGGCAGCCTCGTCGGCTTGCATTTGTATATGTTTTGGGCCGTTGCGCCATTTGATAGCCTTGTCGGCTTCTGATATATATATGGCTGTGTTTGAGATATGTTTCAACATAGTTTGATATAATCCGAGATACGAACGGCATTTGATATTTGTGTCCGTATAAGCCATCCGTTTGCGACTCGGATTTATGAATGTGTTTGGGTGCCCAACCGGGCACTAGTCACGGCCTACGGGTTGGGTCGTGAACTGGTATTATCGTAGTTCCACACACCCCCACTCCGATAGGGTGTGATGGGCACCCGACCCTTATCTAGGGCCGAGCGAACCCTCTAACTACCATAATACTCGTAATCATAATAGGCCCTTAACCAGATCATAACTGCATAACGAAAATTTTTAAAAGAACAAACATACTTTATATCTTTTTCAAACTAGACAAACTTGTAACCGTACAAAATCTGTAAATCTACATATAACGATACTACGGCTTATGGAGCGTTCACAACGGACACCTTACACACACGACCCCGTTCGCAAAGTCTCTAATATGACTTGATGTCATAACACAAACAAAATCGACTCGGCAACACCGAGCAAGTGGAGTTCGCCAATCCGCCGGAACATCTTCTCGCTAATACCGTAGCTCACTCCGGGTGTCGGCGCGGGCACGAAACGCGGCCCCGAAGAAAGGGGGAGTGACGAATATGTACTGAGTATGTAAAACATGAAATGCGGAGAACGAGATCAAAGTGAAGAAAAAGTACAGAAAGTAAGCATAATGATCAGGGTATCAAAATGCCTGCGTCTGAAATACAAATCATACATCCATATGGAAAGCGTATCATACCATAGCATAGTCGACGTTAACCGATGTCACGCATTATAGTCCCTTTGTCGAAATTACTTATCATATGCGTACAAAACATGTCCCGAGAGCCCTCAGCGAGGGACTCGGTAAATAAGATCATCTTATGCACGTCAATTATCAGAGATCATATGAGAGTTTCAGAAAACATGTGTAATAATCCGAATTTCAAAATACTTACCGAGTAAAGTGCAAATCATGCATAGGCTCTTAGAACGGTGGTCGCCCGCCCGTCATTGGCGCCACACCACATCATACTCCAGGAGTTTTCAGATCTCCGTATCCCCGTCACACAAATCACATAACTACGGCACCCGGCCAAAGGGGACTCGGCACGGACACATCATAACACCATTATCCACGGTTCCGCCAAAAGGGCTCGGCGAACCGGACACATCATACTCCGTAATTATAGCATAATGCGCACGATAACAACCGGCCCCCGGGACTCGGTGAAGGAAGTGACCATAGTGCACGAACAGAGTCGTGGGAGACCATATGCAATTTTTAAAACACTTTCCAAAAATGTAATGGAAAAACCAAACAAATTATCGTTTAAGGGTCAAAACTTAGTCATGTCAAATGTCATTCGGACGATCTTCGGAAGTGTATCAAATATCTTAAACATACCACGGAATCGTAGGAATCATATGTATAAAATCATATTCATAACTCGTCGAATAAGTAGGAAGTCCATATGCGAAGATCGAAATGAAATAGTATTAAATTTTTCTCAAAAATCATTAGGAATAGTACGAAAAGAGCGCGGGCCCCACGGACGGGTGCCGACCCCCATCCGAGCCCGACTACAAGAGGTAGGGGAAAGTTATGTCTTATGAGTTTACCTATTATGTTTCGGGCGTTCGAGGTCGTATGCAAAAGTTATGGACGTTTGAAGTTCGGAACCTTTTTGTAGCGAAATTCTTTATAAGGCTTCTAAAATCTAATCCTTTAGAAACATAGGAAGCTTAGTTTAACTAAATGACTTGCGAACATCAAGAAATGAATAAACTCATATGGTTGCTCGGATTACAAGAATGGAATTGCCTCGGGAACATATCATAGCCTATTCATACTAAGACATGCCAAAGAAAGAAAGGTGAGCTTTACATACCTTGGCCGCCTCGGAACTACCCCAACTTGCGCCTTGGCTTCTCGCGATCTACAATAATGTCATTGGACATCCAACATTAGCCATATGCATGGAAGAACCCAATTCCAAGCCGTCACTTAATCTATAAAAATTCCGGCAAAACATTTCCCCTATATATTCACCAACCCCGAGAATTAACTTGGCCAATTATCAACAACAACCAAACCAATAATCATCAAGACAACATCCATAATCAATTCATAACGTATTCTAAGCAACTCGCACAATATTTCAAAACAACTCAACAATATGCTATGCAACCCGAATTCTTCCGACTTAATGAATACGATAATAATGCGTTTCTTTCTTTCCCATTCTCATACTATGTCAACAATTCCATTCTTTTCCACATTAGCTTCATAAATATAAGAGAACACATTAGAGTCATATTAACTTTCAAAACAGCCCACAACCATTGTAACTTCAATTTGGATCATCAAACCTTTATTTTTATCACATAATCCACAACAAACAACAACCAAAATACTACATTAAATTACTTCACCAAGCTCCACCGAAAACAGCCCCTTACACGGCCAACTCCAACATACACAATCTCATGAATTTTATTCATTTTCTACACATTACGACATGCTCAAAACGTCCACAACAATACTAACCAAACACTAAATAAAATTTGTTCAACATGCCTTCACCAACAAGCATGCTCACGGCTTCACTACATATTCCATAGCTTCAAGAACTTCATTCATTTCTACATACCACAACATGCATATACACCTATAAAACATTAAAAGAAGATTGAATCTCACCTCTTCCTTTCTACTCTTTCTCTCGGCTAGGAGTAGTCATGGCAAGGGAGAGTGTTTTTCTTGCTTCAACAATTATTCCACGTCGACGAGGGCCTTCTAATTAGTAGGAAAACATGAAGAAAGAAATTCTCCATGATCACCTCAAGTAAAATTTTGGTTCGGCCAGCCCCTTATCCGTTCTTCCTCCTCTCCTTTTTCTTGTTCTTTCTTATTCTTTCTCTCTTGTTTCTTCCATGATGAACACTCCCTCTCTCTTATATATATATAAGTATCACATGACCATGCACATGCCTCATCTTTATTTCCAATTTCTCTAGAGTTTTCTTGATTTTTCTTTCTTTTTCTTGAAATTAATCCACCTTATAATTTAGCACATGGAAATTAATTAAACTAAATGGGCTTGGCCATGTAGTTGGTGGCCACCCCATCTCTTTTGGGCCTAATTTTCCTCTTATTCCTTTGAGCCCAATTAGTGAAAATTCTTGTCTTGTAATTCCCGAAACAAATTTCCAAAATTCCAATTTTGCCCTTGGCCTTCCTCCGTATTTCCACACCATTACTTTTCATGAACAACACACGTATGTCTTAATTCCAACCAACATATAACCTTATTCTTTACAAATCGAAATTATTTCGCATTTTCCGAATATGCAAAAATGCCGGATATAACAAGTTCGTCCTCGGAATGTCTACAGACCGTGTCTAGTAGAGTCTTGTTTATCGGTGTGTTGTGCACCACATCTATAAACAGGAGGGTACAGGACATTTAGGATGTTATCTTTTCTTCGATCTTAGATCGTGCGATAGAGCCGTGTTATCGGGATGCCTCTTTTCGACGAAATGTTATGTTTTCGCCGATGCCTCCGAGGAAAGGCCACGGCTCCCCGAAGGCAAGTCTACGGTGGCGGTGAGACCGGCCGAGCCCGATGACTACTAGGGCTCGTGCCCACCGAGCCGTATCATTGTGCTCCGAGCCCGCTGGGGTTGCCTGGCCACGCCGCCGGTGTCGGAGGGATTTGGCGCGGCCACGGCCGCGCACGTGGGGGCGGCTCCACCGCCGGCCCGCGGCGCCGATGCACCGTACCTCTAGTCCCTGCCGTGGGCGGATGATAGGACTTGCGAGAGGCGGTCCGGTTATTGACTCTGTTGGCAGCGGGGCAGTCCACGGACGAGAGAGGGGGATGATCGTGTAGACAGCACGATAGTCGAGGGCCCGTGATACTCGCTTGTGGCCGCCGTAAGTTTTCGGGTCGAAAGCGCGAGAGACCCTCATGAGTTCGTCCTCGACGATGCGGCGTAGCATCTCTACGATTGATTAGTGCTTCCGAGACGTAGTCGGGTTGAGTTGGCATCATCCAAGTTGCACGATGTGGCCGGCTGTTGGTGGCGAGTCGTGGATGCTGTCCTGGAGGCGAGCGCCCTACCGTGAAGGCGAGTTTACCGGGGCTTTGCCGGGCCGTATGCCTCGGTGAGGGCGAGCCGAGTGGTGATTCAGAGTCTTTGTTGAACGAGCGAACGATCAGGGAGTACGGTTTAGAGTTCGATTCGACCACGTCGGTACGCGCTCGCATATGTAGTCGAAATGACCGACCCATGCAGGTATATTGTGAGGTCGGGACCGATTCGTCGATAGTCGTTGCGGTGATGGCGGCCCGGTCCGTACGGATATTGCCGTAACGTGCCCGTGCCGTGGCATGGAGGACGCACGCAGGGCGCCGGCCGACAGGTTGATGACGAGGGCCGGCCCGAAGAGGGCTAGATCCGGGTACTGGGGATTTTCGGGCGAGGTAGCCTCGGCGGCGGAGAGCATGACATCCTCCCCGGCCGGGCATGGGGGCACACCCGCGGCTTGCCGGTAGGAGATCGAAGGGGTGCGGGATATTCGGGCGGTGACATAGCTCCGGAGTTTTCGGGCTCACAGTTGGACGAGGCTCGTAGTCGGACGAGACCGCCCCACCTCCGTGTTCCCCCGGGAGACAAGACCCCGGGAGAGTGCTTTCGTGCCACGGGTGCGTACTTTACTTGTGGCCGTCAGGGCCATCTGATGAGAGATTGTCATGTTAGAGGTGGTGCAGGCAGCGCAGCTCAGCCTACCGGGTCAGCCGGTGGTTCATCTTCATCCTCGGTAGCTATGCGCCCTGCGGGGCGAGGTATGCCAGCATCAGCGGGCCGCGGCAGAGGACGTGGTGGAGTTCCTGGTTCTAGCGGTCCTTCGAACCGCATATATGCATTGGCCAGTCGACAGGACCAGGAGGCTTCGCCTAATGTTGTTACAGGTACATCGGTTTTCTCTCGAGATGTGTACGCACCGATCGATCCCGGTTCTACTTTATCATATATTTCTCCCCTTGTTGCTAATAAAATTGGGATAGAATCGAACCGATAGAGCCGTTTGAGGTAGCTACACCGAGAGGGGATTCGTTATAGCCGGCCGATTTATAGAGATTGTTCAGTGATTATCTGTGGCCGCTGTACTAAGGCCGATTTGGTAAAGTTAGGCATGACTGAGTTCGACGTGATTATGGGTATGGATTGGCTAGCTTTTTGTTATGCTAATGTTGACTGTCAAAAGAAGATAGTCCGTTTCCAATTTCTAGGGGAACCAGTTATAGAGTGGGCAGTAATACAAAGATCGTCGAGGTAAGTTTATTTCATACCTCAAGGCGAAGGAAAATGATCGAAAGGGTTATATTTATCATCCGGTCCGTGTACATGATTTAGGCGCGAGGCACCGACTCTTCGTCGATCCCAGTGGTTAATGAATTCTTAGATGTATTCTCGGATGAGAACTGTGTCTTCCCCCGAGCGGGAGGTAGAGTTTGCTATCGATTTGTTGCCGGATATACTGCACTATCTCTATTCCTCCGTACGTAATGGCACCGCAATTAAAAGAATTGAAAGATCGGTACCGAGAGATTTGTTAGAGAAGGGCTTTATTAGGCCCAAGACATCACCCCGGGGAGCGCCGTATTGTTTGTGAGAAAGAAGGATGGATCGCCTGGACGTGCATTGATTACCTAAGTACCGAATAAGGTAACCATCAAGAATAAATACCCCCTCCCGTGATTGATGATTTGTTTGACCGGGCCGTGTGGTGCTAGGTGTTTCTCGAAGATAGACCGCGGGTCATATCATCGGCACGGCACGAGAGGTCGATATTCCCAACACAGCATTCAGGACCCGATATGGGCACTATGAGTTCAGAGTGATGTCTTTTGGGCTGACTAATTGTTACACCTCGCATTTTGCGCGTATTCGGAAAATTGGAAATAACTTGGTATGGCAAGAAGTAAGGCTTTGATTGGATCTTATTTAATGTACATGTGATGTCTAAGGAAGTATGGACGCGAAATATTAAGGAAGGTTAAGGGCAAAGTTGGAACCTCGTAAATTAGTCTCGTGAATTTCCAAAAGCGTTTCATCATCAATTGGGCTTAGAAAAAAATCGAGAATCAAGCCCAAAAAAAAGAGGGGTGGTCGGCATGCAAAGCCTTGGCCCAAGTCCATGAATTGGTCATGTGCTTCACATGTGACCAATTAAGTATATGAAGGAGAAAGCTTCAAGAAATTTCAAGAAACAACAAAAATTGAAGAACTCCAACACCAAAAAACGCCCTCTCGGCCGAACAGTGGAGAAAAGGAAAAAAAAATTCCAAGTCCTTTAATCTTGTTCCAAAAATTAGTATCTAGTGATCTTCTTACTAAATCAAGCCCCTTTACAACTTGGTGTGGTTGGTTTGGAAGAAGGAGCTTTTATTCATTCAAGTTGACAAGTTGTGTAGTGAAGAAGTTTGAAGAAAAAGGTAAGGTTTCAATCCCTTTTCTATGTTATGAAGCTTTGGTTTGTGTTGTGGTATGTAGAGACAAGTTGAAAACATAGGAATATGAGAGTTTGTGCATGATGGAAGTGAGTGTGTGTTGGTGGCCGTATGTATGGTTAACGCGTAGTGTGATTATGTTAAATTTTATGTTGTATTATGATTGTGGTTGTTGTGAAATTAGTATTGGAAGCTAAAGTTGAATGAAAATGAATTGGAATGGAAAAAGTGCATGTTGGCCGTGGCATGTATAGAGTAATGAATCATGTTGAACTTATTTTGTTTAATATGTTAGTTGTGTCGTTGTGATCGTTACAAGGTAATTGGAGACTTAACGCTTTAAGTTTGAATGAGAATTTCATATATGTTGCTATAGAAAAGTGTGCGTTCCCAACATAGTTATGATGGAATTATGAAATTACATTGCTTAAGTGCTAGTTATGGTGGTTGTTGATGAATTTGAGAGATGACAACTTGTTATGAATATGTTGATTGAAGAAAATGGAAGTTTTCTGACGAATTATGGTTTCGGTGGAAAATTTATATATTTTATGAATAATATGAAAAATCATGTGTAATGTCTGTGGATGGTGTTGGGATGATTTTGGCAGGTAAATGAGTATGAAAACATCATGATTGGATTAAAATGCGAAGTTAGTTTAGAAGTTGTGACTTTATGTAAAAGGAAGACTATTCATGTTAGTTTGCGATTCATGTTGTGGATGAATGTTATTGGTTTGGTTGTTGTTGGTATTCGAGCCGAGTTGAATTCTCGGGGTGTCGTATTCATAGTGGGAAGTGTCACGAAATTTCGGTAGCCAAATAGAAACCAAAGATTGAAATGTTAGCTTGCATGAATAGTAAATCAGGTAAGGATGACCATTTGCGCATTTTGACGAAACGGGAGGTGAGTTTTGGAGAGTTTTAAGAGGCGCAAAAGGTATGTAAAGCTTTCTTATTCCTTTCTTGGCATGATCTAAGAGTACTAGGATCGGATTTGCATCTTGGGAAGTGTTCTCGCTTCTTCTGAATCCGCGTTTGAAAATGCCCCTTTTCCGTTCATTAGAATTGAACCCTTTATGTTTACGGTTAGTTTTGAGCGATTCTTTTTAAGGAAACGTTTTAACTACTAAATGAAAATTGTTTTAAATATTTCCTTAAGCCTTATAAACTATTTTGGAACATGAAAAGTGATCATAGAAAAGTTATTTCTCCGTAATGCACCATGACATCCGAGATTCGCATAATATGATTCCGTCCGATCTCCTTACTTTGATTTGTCGTTTGTTATGCCTTATCGAGTCTCTCCGGAAATCAGCATGGTATTTTTATTGCATTTGGTTTCTCACTACTCCACTCGTGGATGCCTCAATGTTTCCCCCACCGAGCCCGGCCGTGATATGTTCTCAAGCGTAATTCGCATTCTTCGCCGTGCTCGCGGTGTGGGGCAGGTATATACGTGCATGGGTTACGGTGTATGTTGTGCCATGTACGCTTTGCTATGATTATGCTCTGATATGGCCATCTGTTATATTATGATCTGTTATGCTTGTGGCGCCAGCGTCGGGGGCGACCACACTCTGACCTCCGAGTCCCTAACGGGGCCGACTTTGGCATATGTTTTTCGTACACACATCATTTGTGATTTCGATATGTATTATGATTATTTACGCATCTCGCTCACTCTTCGTATATTTTGTTCCGATTTTGGTTTTGCCTATTACCGTCTCCGCTTTACATATTCGCACATTTTTCAGACCGACCCCTTTCTTCGGGGCTGTGTTTCATGCCCACAGTACGCACACGCGCTTGCGCATCCGCCCGCTTAGGTCATCTATCGCCTACTTGGCGCGCTCCTTTTGTTCGAGCTTACATTTTGGTACAGCCTTTTTTCCGATATGTATGTACATTCGGATTTCGAGTGGGTACGACGGGCCCCGTCCCGTCATATGTTTATGTTTTCAGTCCGTAGAGGTCCTCAGACATGTATAGTGGGTTCTGTATATGTTTTGTAAGTTCGTGTACGTTGGGGATTGTATGTATACTTTATGACGGCCTGGTCGGCCTTCGTGCGTCATATTCGCTTCTGTGCATCCTCTGATGATATCCTTAATTATTATGTATGTTTATTTTGCTATTACGCTTATGTGGGGTAAGGGTACGTATGAGTGTCCAACTCGGGCACGAGTCACGGCCACGAGTCGGGGTCGTGACAAAAGTGGTATCGCAGCGGTTAGGTCCTCGAATGTCTACGCACCGTGTCCAGTAGAGTCCGTTTACGGTGTGTCGTGCACCACATCTATAAACGAGAGGCTACGGGCATTTAGGAAATTACCCTTCTTTCTGTCTTAGATCGTGCGGTAGAACTGTACTAATAGGATGATTCTCTCCTAACGATCCGAATTGTTGTATTTTCAGATATGCCTCCGAGAAAAGCGACGGCAGCCCAGAAGGGCAAATCCACAGCGCCCGGCCGAGGAGACTAGTCGGGCTCCGTTAGAGTCACCGGGGCCCATGCTCGGGCCGAACGTGCCTCCGAATGTGCTCGGCCGACGCCACCGCACCGCAGGGGATCGAGTAGCACCGGTGCAGATCGAGGGCGGCTTTCCCGTTTCGGACGCCCCCGCACCTCGGCCTCTAGCCCCACGTACCAGGGGGCAGCGTAATGAGAGAGGCGTGCGCTTATTGATCAGGTGGGGCGGCGCCGCGAAAATAATGGTGATTTATGAGAAAGAAGGCCATGTTTGAATTTTTCTTAGTATGTGTATGTCGGTTATGGAAATTTGAACGTGAAAACACCGGAGAAGGCTTAGGGGCAAATTTGGAATTTTGGAAATTTGTTTCGGGAATTTCAAAATATAATTCATGAAGAATTGGGCTCAAAAAAAAAAAAATATAAATTGAGGCCCAAATTAAGGGAGCCCAACCGGCCATGCAAGGGCCTAAGTCCATGGAATTTAATTAAATTTTCCATGTGATTAATTATATAAGTGATCCTTAGCCTTGGAACATTCAAGAAATTAAAAGAAAAATCAAGAACAAGAGAAGAGAGGAGAACGGCTAAGGAGAAAAAGAGAGGAGAAAGAAAGCAAAAAATTCTTGGAGCTCAAATCTTTGGTTCAAAAATCCATTTCTCTTGGAATTACTACTAAGCTCAAGCTCCTCTTCAAGTTGGCATAATTGTTTTGGCAAGAAAGTGCTTCCTTTGGCAAGTAGAGAGAAGTTGGGAAAGGTAAGAATTCTTATTTTTATGTTGAAGGAATTATGTATGTGTTGTAGTATATGTAGAGTACATGAGAATTATGGAAGTGTTGCATGCATGTGGTGAGCCGTGTGTGTGTGTGAATATATATCTAGCCGTGTGTATGTGTATGGTGTATGGCTATGGTAAGTTGAGTTTTGTATTGTGTCTTAGTTGTGGTTATGATGGAAATTCATGTTGGAAATGAAAGTTGAATGAATTTGATGGAAATTGGAAAATTAGGTGTTGGCCGTGTGGTGCTATATATGCAAGGGAATTGGTTGAATTTATTTGGAATGTTAATTATGTTGTTATGGTATTGTGAAGTAAATAGAAGATTAATGGTTTTGTTGGAAGTTGGAAGTTTTGAACGAATTATGGTTTCGGTGGAATTTTTGTATAATTTGGGAAATAATGTGAAATGTTCTTGAATTGTATTTGATGATCTTGAATGAGTAAATGAGTATGAAAATATTGATATTGGTTGGAAAATGTGAAGTTCGGATGGAAGTTGTTGCCGTATGTAGAAAAGAAAACTAGTTATGCTATGTTGTGTTTATAATGATTCTTGGTATTGTTATTGTTGTTAAGAATGTTGGTTGGTTGTTGTTGTTGATATTTTGAGCCGAGTTGAATCTCGGGGGTGTGGTATGTATAGGGGAAGTCTTTGCCGAAATTTCGGTAGCCAAGTATAACCCCAAGATTGACATGTTAACCTTCATGAATAGTAACTGGTAAGAATGACCATTTGCAGTTTTTGGACGAAACGGGAGTTGAGATTGGACGCGCGTACGGCGTAATCCAGTATGTAAAGCCTTCCCTATCTTTCTATGGCATGTTTCGAGTCTAACAGCTTGACAACGAGCCTCGATGACCCTTCGCTACCCACAATTCGAGATTGAAATTAGCGCAAAATCCGTCGGAAGATTGAACCAATTTCTTCTAAGATTGACCTATAAGTATGTATTTTCCATAAATGGAGTCAAAACACCCTAAGATGATTATGAACGACTCCCTAAGGGTTATTATCCATAATTTATGTATTGTACTATGGTTGGGTCCGAGGTGGGCCCACAATACCCTGATACTCCCGGTATGGTTCAAATCGATCTGTTTCTGTCTGATTTTCATAAGTAACTCTTAATTATGTTCCGTCCGCTAACTAAGAAGTATTATGACTGTCTTCCTGAATCTGAATATTATTCCGACCTCTGGAACAATTCTGGATACTCTGTTCTGATACGATCTGCTTATTCTGATTTGACTTACTTTCTGAACTATTTCAGTTTGATTACGTCTGTACGTCGGTCTGTATGTGTATGGTTTCTCATTTGTCTGTTCGTGGATGCCTCAACGCTTCCTTCACTGCGCCCGGGCCAGGTTCTGTAATTCGTGCACCTCACTGCATTGTTCACCGCGTCCCTCGGATTGTGCGGGCCGGGATCTGTCTGTATCTGATATGATCCGATATGATCTGATTATGTGATATTATGGGGATGGCGGCCGGTGATGGCATTTGATCCGATTCCGTTCGTCCACCGCGTCCCGTACTACGAGGGCCGGGTTCTGTTACCGCGTCCCTTATTAAAGGGCCGGGATCTGATTTATGATGTGTATGTCTGTATATGATTATGACTCTGCATGCATGATCTGAAACTCTGATTTGGATAAAGATCTGTCCGTCATATGTCTGCATGTCTGATTCGGACTCGATTTCGTTTGCCACATTTTCGTACGTCCGATCCGGATTCTCGATTCTCGTCCGCCATACACTTCGAGATCCGGTTCCGTCCGAGAATCCGTCCGTACGCTCCGTAAGTCCGACTCCGCCTATGATTCGTCGTCCGTACATTTCGTAAGACCGACTCCGCTACGAAGCCGATTCTTGTCCACTTTATTTCTGTATTTCTGTCTGTTACGATTTTACATATCTGACCCTGGTTATTTTAATTATGTATATTATGTTTCCGCTTTACATACTCGGTACATCTTCGTACTGACCCCCTTGCTTCTCGGGGGCTGTGTTACATGCCCACAGGTACAGACGCGCCGCACGGTACGCCGCCAGCTTAGGATATTGGTCCGTCTGTTTGGAGAGCTCCCTTTGATCCCGAGCCGATATTTTTGGTATATATCTTCGTTGTACATACGTTCGTATATATGACTATTTGGGTACGGCGGGCCCCGTCCCGTCTTCGATTCCGTCTTTCGATTCTCGATCCGTATGTTAGAGGTCTGCAGACATGTCTGTGGGGTGTGGGTTATCACCGTTTGGGTAAGTATGTGTGATATGCGACTCTGTCTGTTATGATAGCCTTGACGGCTTATATACAGATTATGTATGTATATATATACGTATGCTTATGCATGTTCGTGTGACGTATGTTATATCTGTATGGGCTTATGTATGTCTGAGCGGATTAGCCATTTGGTATGTCGGATTTGTTAGGTAGGTACGTATGGGTGTCCAAGTAGGACACCAGTCACGGCCCACGGGGCTGGGTCGTGACAAAAGTGGTATCAGAGCGGTCGGTTCTCGGAGTGTCTGCAGGCCGTGTCTAGTAGAGTCTTGTTTATCGATGTGTTGGGCCCCACATCTATAAACAGGAGGCTACAGGACATCTAGGATGTTATGTTACCCTTTCTTGGAATCTTAGATCGTGCGATAGAGCCGTATGTTATGTAATAGGATGGGTCCTTCCAACGAATTGCTGTATATGCAGCGAGGCTCCAAAGAGCGACAACGTTAGCATTTTTGGAAATTGTTTCTGACCCTCTCCTTGCAGGTGATTGTAGGATAAAGATGAAGAGGGCCGCTTCTGATGACGGAGATGGGGGTGCCAAGAAGGCCCCCAGGATGTCGCCGGGGCCGAGTAGGCAGAGCCCCAGTTACTCGATTGAGTCAGATCCTTCGGAGGATCCCACGGAGGGCAGCTATGATACCGATCCTTCGGAGGATCCAGCGACGATTCCTCCGGAGCTGCTGACCCCCAGAGCAGAGGTTCCCGCGGAGGGTGGCTACGATACAGACCCCTCGGAGGACCCCTCGGGGGATAGCTACGACACGGATCCGTCTGAGGACCCATCTATGACTCCTCCAGAGTCTCCGATCCCTGGAGCAGAGGATCCCGTGGAGGATGGTTATGACACTGATATTTCAGAGGATCAGGCGATGACCCCTCCGGAGCTCCTTACCTCCGCGGAGGAGGATAGTTATGAGGCAGACCTATCGGAGCCTTCTTCTGGGACGACGGAGGAGGAGATTTTCAGGTATGCGCCGATTGTTACTGCGAGGGTGAACCCCGATAGCCCGGCCACCTCGGAGAGTGCTATGGATTTCTCCCGTTCTTGGCCTGAGTCACCTGTGAGACGGGAATTGTCTGATTCCCCATACTCCCTCGGTTCAGATGCGGGTTATAGCGGGGGCCGGTTAGATGAGGGGCAGACAGATGAGGATGATGACGGACACACCTCTTACGGCAGCTCCTCAGGTCAGACCCGAAATTGATTATTTTATGAGTATGTGAGTTTCTTAAAATTCTCTGTGTATGTATGATTTCTGTAAAATATTATTCGGTGATAGTAAGGGCGACTGAGATGACTCCGCCATATATATAAATCTGGAAACCCTGGGTGGTGGATAATCATGAGTACAAGTGAAATAGATGTCGAGTAACCCGGAAGGGCAATATGGTAACAGTGTAGTTCGGACCGGGGTGGGACCCGCTACGGAAATTTCTGAAAAATCTATTAAGACGCAGAACTGCCCTAAACTACGTGGCAGAGATCGTGTGGGGCATTTGACGTAGTAATATTACCGATAACACATCCGAATGCATAAAAGTTTCGAAGTTAAGCGTGCTGAAACCAGAGCAATCCTAGGATGGGTGACCCCCCCTGGGAAGTATGTCAAGAATTTTTCACAAATATGGATATGGAGACTAAATGCGAAGTTGGGGTAACTTAAGTGGAATTTGAGTATGTGGAGTGATTAGAGATTCTAAAAAGGCAGTTCGACTATGGTCGCAATTCTGTACGCCATATTTCTGCACCCCCGTTTTCGGTGAAGCTCTGTTTACTACACTCCTGTGCTTCTGAACCCGACTACGTATCTGTTTAACATATCTCTGTACGCCCAACTCTGATCATGATTCGTCCGATATCCTTCGGTACGTCCGGTTTCGACTTCAAATCGTCCGATAAATCTCAATATGTCTGACTCTGTACATCTGACTCTGATATGACTCTGTCTGATATATTTCTGTATGTCTGCCCCTGATCACGGATCTGTCTGACGTCCGTCTGTACGTCTGACCTCAGCTGTGAATCTGTCTGGTGTATGTCTATACGTCTGACTCTGATTCCGAAATCTGTCCGATAAATCTCGATATGTCTGACTCTGATTATAGATCCGTCTGATATACCTCTGTACGTCTGGCTCTGATTTTGAGACCGCTTAAGACGACGTCGGATTATGCTTCTGTCTGCCGCACTTTCGTGCTTCTGACTCCGGATAAGACTCCGTCTGGCGTCCGTTTGACCTTCTAGTTCTGGTTAAGATTCTGTCCGCCGTATATCTGATTTGAGACGGTACGAACAGCCCCAATACGGTGATATCAGAAAAAGATGGATGAAGTTGGAAAATGAAGGCCGCTACAAATTTTTCGATCAAGTGCAAGTGTGTAAATGGTAAGAAGACCTCCCCGACCGATTTTGATCTATCATGAGGTTCAATTAACATTCGAGGACGAATGTTTTAAAGGGGGAGGATGTTACATCCCGCCTTTTTGCATAATCGGAAAATCCGAAATAATGGTGATTTATGAGAAAGAAGGCCATGTTTGAATTTTTCTTAGTATGTGTATGTCGGTTATGGAAATTTGAACGTGAAAACACCGGAGAAGGCTTAGGGGCAAATTTGGAATTTTGGAAATTTGTTTCGGGAATTTCAAAATATAATTCATGAAGAATTGGGCTCAAAAAAAAAAAAATATAAATTGAGGCCCAAATTAAGGGAGCCCAACCGGCCATGCAAGGGCCTAAGTCCATGGAATTTAATTAAATTTTCCATGTGATTAATTATATAAGTGATCCTTAGCCTTGGAACATTCAAGAAATTAAAAGAAAAATCAAGAACAAGAGAAGAGAGGAGAACGGCTAAGGAGAAAAAGAGAGGAGAAAGAAAGCAAAAAATTCTTGGAGCTCAAATCTTTGGTTCAAAAATCCATTTCTCTTGGAATTACTACTAAGCTCAAGCTCCTCTTCAAGTTGGCATAATTGTTTTGGCAAGAAAGTGCTTCCTTTGGCAAGTAGAGAGAAGTTGGGAAAGGTAAGAATTCTTATTTTTATGTTGAAGGAATTATGTATGTGTTGTAGTATATGTAGAGTACATGAGAATTATGGAAGTGTTGCATGCATGTGGTGAGCCGTGTGTGTGTGTGAATATATATCTAGCCGTGTGTATGTGTATGGTGTATGGCTATGGTAAGTTGAGTTTTGTATTGTGTCTTAGTTGTGGTTATGATGGAAATTCATGTTGGAAATGAAAGTTGAATGAATTTGATGGAAATTGGAAAATTAGGTGTTGGCCGTGTGGTGCTATATATGCAAGGGAATTGGTTGAATTTATTTGGAATGTTAATTATGTTGTTATGGTATTGTGAAGTAAATAGAAGATTAATGGTTTTGTTGGAAGTTGGAAGTTTTGAACGAATTATGGTTTCGGTGGAATTTTTGTATAATTTGGGAAATAATGTGAAATGTTCTTGAATTGTATTTGATGATCTTGAATGAGTAAATGAGTATGAAAATATTGATATTGGTTGGAAAATGTGAAGTTCGGATGGAAGTTGTTGCCGTATGTAGAAAAGAAAACTAGTTATGCTATGTTGTGTTTATAATGATTCTTGGTATTGTTATTGTTGTTAAGAATGTTGGTTGGTTGTTGTTGTTGATATTTTGAGCCGAGTTGAATCTCGGGGGTGTGGTATGTATAGGGGAAGTGTGCCGCCGAAATTTCGGTAGCCAAGTATAACCCCAAGATTGACATGTTAACCTTCATGAATAGTGCGGTAAGAATGACCATTTGCGCTTTTGGACGAAACGGGAGTTGAGATTGGACGCGCGTACGGCGTAATCCGGGTATGTAAAGCCTTCCCTATCTTTCTATGGCATGTTTCGAGTCTAACAGCTTGACAACGAGCCTCGATGACCCTTTCGCTACCCACAATTCGAGATTGAAATTAGCGCAAAATCCGTCAGTAAGATTGAACCAATTTCTTCTAAGATTGACCTATAAGTATGTATTTTCCATAAATGGAGTCAAAACACCCTAAGATGATTATGAACGACTCCCTAAGGGTTATTATCCATAATTTATGTATTGTACTATGGTTGGGTCCGAGGTGGGCCCACAATACCCTGATACTCCCGTATGGTTCAAATCGATCCGTTTCTCGTCCGATTTTCATAAGTAACTCTTAATTATGTTCCGTCCGCTAACTAAGAAGTATTATGACCGTCTTCCCGAATCGAATATTATTCCGACCTCTCGGAACAATTTCCGGATACTCGTTCGATACGATCCGCTTATTCTCGATTTGACTTACTTTTCCGAACTATTTCGCTTTTGATTACGTCCGTACGTCGGTCCGTATGTGTATGGTTTCTCATTTGTCCGTTCGTGGATGCCTCAACGCTTCCTTCACCGCGCCCGGCCAGTTCGTAATTCGTGCACCTCACCGCATTGTTCACCGCGTCCCTCGGATTGTGCGGGCCGGGATCCGTCCGTATCCGATATGATCCGATATGATCCGATTATGTGATATTATGGGGATGGCGGCCGTGATGGCATTTGATCCGATTCTCGTCGTCCACCGCGTCCCGTACTACGAGGGCGGGTTCGTTACCGCGTCCCTTATTAAAGGGCCGGGATCCGATTTATGATGTGTATGTCCGTATATGATTATGACTCGCATGCATGATCCGAAACTCGATTTGGATAAAGATCCGTCCGTCATATGTCCGCATGTCCGATTCGACTCGATTCCGTTTGCCACATTTCGTACGTCCGATCCGGATTCTCGATTCTCGTCCGCCATACACTTCGAGATCCGGTTCCGTCTCGAGAATCCGTCCGTACGCTCGTAAGTCCGACTCCGCCTATGATTCTCGTCCGTACATTTCGTAAGACCGACTCCGCTACGAAGCCGATTCTCGTCCACTTTATTTTCGTATTTTCGTTCGTTACGATTTTACATATCCGACCCTCGGTTATTTTAATTATGTATATTATGTTTCCGCTTTACATACTCGGTACATCTTCGTACCGACCCCTTGCTTCTCGGGGCCGTGTTACATGCCCACGTGTACGTACGCGCCGCACGGTACGCCGCCGCCTTAGGATATTGGTCCGTCGTTTGGAGAGCTCCCTTTGATCCGGAGCCGATATTTTTGGTATATATCTTTCGTTGTACATACGTTCGTATATATGACTATTTGGGTACGGCGGGGCCCCCGTCCCGTCTTCTGATTCCGTCTTCTGATTCTGATCTGTATGTTAGAGGTCTGCAGACATGTCTGTGGGGTGTGGGTTATCACTGTTTGGGTAAGTATGTGTGATATGCGACTCTGTCTGTTATGATAGCCTTGACGGCTTATATACAGATTATGTATGTATATATATATACGTATGCTTATGCATGTTCGTGTGACGTATGTTATATCTGTATGGGCTTATGTATGTCTGAGCGGATTAGCCATTTGGTATGTCGGATTTGTTAGGTAATGGGGACCATCGGCCGCATGCACCTACTTTGCAGCCGCACGGGACGACAGGATGCACCATTTATTAGGGTTTGGATAAGTATACGATTGGATAATTGCTTAGCCGTGGCCGCCCGCGGACATTGCCCCGCGCACAGCGCACGCCTGTGGCATGGAAGAACGACATAAGTGGGCGCGCCACTCGAGAGAGATTATGATGAGAGCCGCCCCTGTGCGGCCGCATCGGCCGGATACACCGGAGTAGTCCCGAGTGGGCTGCCTTCGCCACGGGGCACTGTGCGTTCTTCCCACCAGTTCAAGCACACCCCCGTTAGCCAGGCCGGAAGTCGTAATGCAGTATTCGTGAGACAGTCGAGCTCTGTGCCTACTGTTCGCTGTGTGGATGGAGGTTCTAGCCGACGAGGCCACCTAGGCCTCGTTGTTCTTATCATGCGGCATACATCATTCGGGGAATGCTACCGGCCACCGGAGCGTGTTTGTGGCCGCCAAGGACATACCGTCTGTGTGGAGTGTCCGTAGACAGAGGCGGTCCTGATGGCGTGGCTCAACCCCCCACCCCCTCTCGTGGGTTCATCGTCTCCTTCGTAGCTAGGACGCCCGCGGAGCAGATGTACGGAGGTCGGTGCCGCGGTAGGGGCCGTGGCGAGCTTCTAGCTCGGCGGTCCTTCAAACCGCATTTATGCTCGACCGGTCGACGTGGATTCGGGAGACGCCACCAAATGCGGATGCACATTATCATTTCCTTCTCAAAATATATTTGTATCGACCGGTGTAGATTCTATTTCGTGGTATGTTTTCTCTCGAGTCACCGATAGATCGGGGATAGTACCCGTACCGATGTAACCGCTAATATAGTTGTATATGTAATGAAAAGGTGAATAGTGCCGACTTAGCAAGCCGATACGGATTGTATATATAACCGTAAAATGAAAGACCCTCCCCGAATCAAGTAGGGACCCACTACGAAAATTTTTCAAAATTTCGTTAAGATCCCAACCGCCTTAAACCACGTGATAAGCTTGTACCGGATAATGGATACGATTATATCCGCGTGAACGCATCGAATTTGCTAAGGGCTCGGTTAAGCGTGCCAAGGCGTAATACCCCGGGATGGGTGACCCCCGGGGAAGTGAACAAAAAATTTTTCCCCAAGTATGAATATGAAAGTCAACAGGGCTGAGTAAACCAAAGGGAATTAGAATGTCCGGAATAGGGCCAAGACAGAGAAGACGGTGACAACGATCTTTGGGGATTGGAAGAAACTGAGTACGAAGAAAGGAACTCCTCCCTAAAATTTATAAATTCCCATATGATTAGTTTAACATTCGAGGACGAATGTTCTAAAGGGGGGGAGGATGTTACACCTCGCATTTTGCGCGTATTCTAAAATTGGAAATAACTTGGTATGGCAAGAAGTAAGGCTTGATTGGATCTTATTTAATGTACATGTGATGTCTAAGGAAGTATGGACGCGGAAATATTAAGGAAGGTTAAGGGCAAAGTTGGAACCTCGTAAATTAGTCTCGTGAATTTCCAAAAGCGTTTTCATCATCAATTGGGCTTAGAAAAAATCGAGAATTGAAGCCCAAAAAAAGGGGGTGGCCGGCCATGCAAAGGCCTTGGCCCAAGTCCATGAATTGGTCATGTGCTTCACATGTGACCAATTACATATGAAGGAGAAAGCTTCAAGAAATTTCAAGAAACAACAAAAAATTGGAAGAACTCCAACACCAAACAAACCTCTCGGCCGAACAGGAGAGAAAGGAAAAAAAAAATTCCAAGTCCTTTAATCTTGTTCCAAAAAATTAGTATCTAGTGATCTTCTTTACTAAATCAAGCCCCCCTTTACAACTTGGTGTGGTTGGTTTGGAAGAAGGAGCTTTTATTCATTCAAGTCGACAAGTTGTGTAGTGAAGAAGTTTGAAGAAAAGGTAAGGTTTCAATCCCTTTTTCTATGTTATGAAGCTTTGGTTTGTGTTGTGGTATGTAGAGACAAGTTGAAAACATAGGAATATGAGAGTTTGCATGATGGAAGTGAGTGTGTGTGTTGGTGGCCGTATGTATGGTTAATGCGTAGTGTGATTATGTTAAATTTTATGTTGTATTATGATGGTGTGGTTGTTGTGGAAATTAGTATTAGAAGCGAAAGTTGAATGAAAATGAATTGGAATGGAAAAGTGCATGTTGGCCGTGGCATGTATAGAGTAATGAATCATGTTGAACTTATTTTGTTTAATATGTTAGTTGTGTTGCCAGATCGTTAAGTGTAACCGGAGACTTAACGCTTTAAGTTTGAATGAGAATTTCATATATGTTGCTATAGAAAAGTGTGCGTTCCCAACATAGTTATGATGGAATTATGAAATTACATTGCTTAAGTGCTAGTTATGGTGGTTGTTGATGAATTTGAGAGATGACAACTTGTTATGAATATGTTGATTGAAGAATGGAAGTTTTGGACGAATTATGGTTTCGGTGGAAAATTTATATATTTTATGAATAATATGAAAAATCATGTGTAATGTCTCGTGGATGGTGTTGGGATGATTTTGGCAGTAAATGAGTATGAAAAAACATCATGATTGGATTAAAATGCGAAGTTAGTTTAGAAGTTGTGACTTTATGTAAAAGGAAGACTATTCATGTTAGTTTGCGATTCATGTTGTGGACGAATGTTATTGGTTTGGTTGTTGTTGGTATTCGAGCCGAGTTGAATTCCTGGTGTCGTATTCATAGGGGAAGTGCCGCCAAAATTTCGGTAGCCAAATAGAAACCAAAGATTGAAATGTTAGCTCGCATGAATAGTAACCGGTAAGGATGACCATATTTGCGTATTTTCGACGAAACGAGGTGAGTTTTGGAGAGCGTAAGAGGCGCAAAAGGTATGTAAAGCTTTCTTATTCCTTTCTTGGCATGATCTAAGAGTACTAGGATCGGATTTGCATCTTGGGAAGTGTTCGCTTCTTCGGAATCCGCGTTTGAAAATGCCCTTTTCCGTTCAATAGAATTGAACCCTTTATGTTTACGGTTAGTTTTGAGCGATTCTTTTAAGGAAACGTTTAACTACTAAATGAAAATTGTTTTAAATATTTCCTTAAGCCTTATAAACTATTTTGGAACATGAAAAGTGATCATAGAAAAGTTATTTCTCCGTAATGCACCATGACATCCGAGATTCGCATAATATGATTCCGTCCGATCTCCTTACTTTGATTTGTCGTTTGTTATGCCTTATCGAGTCTCCGGGAAATCAGATGGTATTTTTTTATTGCATTTGGTTTCTCACTACTCCACTCGTGGATGCCTC
The DNA here is from genome assembly GCF_029784015.1 of Lycium ferocissimum. Classification (NCBI taxonomy): domain Eukaryota; kingdom Viridiplantae; phylum Streptophyta; class Magnoliopsida; order Solanales; family Solanaceae; genus Lycium; species Lycium ferocissimum. The sequence continues at coordinate 42,022 of NW_026725627.1, forward strand.
AATGTTTCCCCCACCGAGCCCGGGCCGTGATATGTTCTCAAGCGTACCCTTCGCATTCTTCGCCGTGCTCCGGTGCGAGGGCAGTATATACGTGTACGGGTTACGTGTATGTCAGGCCATGTACGCTTTGTTATGATTATGCTCCGGTATGGCCATCTCGTTATATTATGATCCGTTATGCTTGTGGCGCCAGCTGGCCGGGGCGACCACACTCGACCTCCGAGTCCCTAACGGCCGACTTTGGCATATGTTTTCTCGCACACATCATTTGTGATTTCGATATGTATTATGATTATTTACGCATTCCGCTCACTCTTCGTATATTTTGTTCCGATTTTGGTTTTGCCTATTACCGTCTCCGCTTTTACATATTCGCACATTTTTCGTATCGACCCCTTTCTTCGGGGTCTGTGTTTCATGCCCACTGTGCGTACACGCGCTTTGCGTATCCGCCCGCTTGGTCATCTATCGCCTATTGGACGCTCCTTTGTTCGAGCTTACATTTTGGCACAGCCTTTTTCTCGATATGTATGTACATTCGGATTAGGTACGACGGCCCCGTCCCGTCATATGTTTATGTTTTCTGCCCCAGAGGTCCGTAGGACATGTATAGTGGTTCGTATATGTTTTGTAAGTTCGTGTACGTCGGGGATTGTATGTATACTTTATGACGGCACGGTCGGCTTCGTGCGTCATATTCGCTTCCGTGCATCCTCTCGATGATATCCTTAATTATTATGTATGTTTATTTTGCTATTACGCTGGCGTGGGGTGGGGTACGTACGAGTTGTCCAACCCCGGCACGAGTCACGCCTCACGGAGTCGGGTCGTGACACTAATGCCCCAGCAGATTACGGACCTCGATGAATCGGGTATTCGGACCGTTCTTAGACATGTTCGTGATTGTGTCTGGCATTGATGGCATCCCGTTTATTCTCGATCGGCGAACACGCAGATCATTTGAGTGACGGGTACTCGGGGCACACTCCGGCACCGTAAATTATATGCTAAATTTTCTAAATGTGAACTCCGGCCGTCTTTAGTGGCATTTCGGGACATATTATTATTGGAGCCGATGGCATCCGGATGGATACCTTAAGATTGATGCCGTAAAGAATGGCTCAGACTCACAACGCCGATCGAGGTGCGTAGCTTTACGGGATTGGCTTCGTTATTATAGGAGGTTCGTAGAGAAGTTTGCTTCGATTTCGGGGGCCGCCTTTGACAAGGCTTACTTAGGTGGGAGCTAAGTTCCAAAGTGGGATCGATGCTTGCGAGCGTAGCTTCCAAAGCCATCGAAAGAGGTTGACTACAAGCCTCCAGCCCCGATTCTTCCCGAGGGACCGGACGGCTATGTGATTTATTGTGTCACGACCCGACTAGGGGCCGTGACGAGTACCCGATACTTGTACCGAGCACCCCTTACCTATCGTTTTACCTGTACCCTTTTAGCAAGTCGTATGAACGGTGTCGTTTTTTCCTTCAAACTAAACATTAACATCGCGCATCACTATAAACATAGACCAGCTAGTTTTACATATCACGTTATACAACATTATGATGCCAAAATACCGCATATTTAATCGTACATAATCGACTATATATATATCCTATTTACGAGCCTCTAGACATAATACACTTATACAATTGTAGTGGCCGAGTACCAGTTGCGGCCCGAAAATACGACGAGAGCAATTACGTGTAAATAAGGCTCCCGAACAATCCGAGCGCCTGGCATACGGCCGGGTAGCAGCTCCTAAAGATCAAGTCCGCCTCTGTCTCGCCGACTCCGCGCGGTACGAAACGCAATGGCCCACAAGAAGGACGCGCACGAATAATGTACCGAGTATGTAAGGCATAAATGATAACATAGTAAGGGAATATAGAATACAAGTCATAACGTAATAGATATACAGAGTTTATCCAAATATGTATAACTCCGTACATGTGTATGCCCCGTATACAAGAACAAGACATATTTTAGTAAACAAGACATTTTAGTAAACAAGACATTTCGAAAGGAATAAAGACATTTCAAAGGAAGACATTTCAAGAAGTCAAAGACATTTTCAAAGGAACAAGACATTTTCAAGAAACAAGACATTTCAAAGGAACAAGACATTTAAGAAGAAGCGCACATTTCAAAGGAACAAGATTCTCTTTCTTACCTTTACGTATCGAGTACATCACCTCTCCCACCCCTCCCAACAAGGACCCCAATGTATCACATATGTATAAGTTATATACCACATAAATGGGCGCCGCTACTTCCTATAAATCTCACACCGGCATCCCGCGTCCGGATGATGAGCCACCGATCAGGGGACACAGTTGTCCCCCCCCATTCCCCACATATATATATTTGCACACATAACAAGATGCACATATACGTGTATCATAGAACGAAGTCACCAATGAAAAGTGTCATTATATAAAAACATCAAATAGGGTATAAAATATAGTTTCGTTAATCTAGAACCTTTATAAATACTATCCCATATAATAGAGTTGAAATATTAAGAGGTCGTTTTAAATGCTCCATGTTTTCATTTGTATAAGCAGTAATATACCGTCAATGTAGCTATCGTAGACGTTTTTTACCCATTCTCAACCCCATTGTTATCATCATAGGATCATGATGTATGTTCTTTTCTTAGCATTACCGTCGTAGAAATATTCTCATTAAAATAGTTACAACACTTATCATTTAATAATCAAGGCATTAAAGAAAATTCGGGAACCGTGGGCCCACCTCGAGTCAAATGAGGTGGCGTAGACAACTTACATATAATACGTGTCATGACGTTACTATGAAGGTTTTAGGGTAATCGGGTCTCATTCTTGCAAGATTCTAGACGTTTAGACATTGTCTTCACAATTCATGCACTTTTAGTTCAATCTTACCGAATGAATAGTAACTATTTTCGATTGCGGATTTTCGGAGTTAGGAAGGTCCCCGAGGCGCGAGATCAAGCCTATGCATCTAAGACATGCCAAGAAAGGAAGGAAGACCTTACATACCTCTTCCCTTCTTTAGCTATTCCGAATTCGCGTCGCAATCTCGTCAAAATCGCAAAATTGGTCATGTTTACCAAAACTCTTATTAGGTTCTTAGAATTGGAATCTTAAGGAAACACTTAGCTACCGAAATTTCGGGCAAAGCACTTCCCCCCGCAAATATACCATCCTCAACATTCAACATAGCCAAATTCTCAACAATCCACAATCCTGAATTCAAACCCGGCCAAACTAGTAACATAATTCAACAATCATACTAGCAATTCCACATATTCCATTCAAGATACATAATCTCAATTTACTACTTCCTTCAAAACCTTCCGACTTCAATGAAAATAATAACAACCTCATAATCTACATTCCAACAACACCGTACTATTCATATTGTCTTTCATGCATACAAGAACATAATATTCAATTTAAATACCTCAATCACAAGCTTCCAACTTCTAGAACTTTACAAGATTGTTATGCATTCGCTAAGCAACGTAGTATCCGCAACGCAACGACAACCAAAACACTAAATAAAATTGACTCATCTTTTCCATACTACACCGCAACTACACGACCATACATATAACATACAACCCACGGCCAACACCTTCATATGCATATTCTTCATGAATTCTCATAATATCTATCCTTTACATCAACAACCAACACACAACATAACACATAACACACACACACATCCACGGCTTGACCTTGCCATGCACGGCCACACACAAACACTTCCATAACATATGAATTTCATCCATTTTTCTATGCCACAACATGCATACACTCATAACATATAAAAGAAGAATTAAACCTTACCTTTTCCTTGGATTCTTCACTTAACAAGAACTCCCAACTTGTATGAATATGAACTTTTCTTGCCCAAATGAATACTCCACCTTGTTGTGCACCCTTTACTTAGTAGGAAATGATTTTTGAAGAATTTTTGCAATTTTTTTCTTGGAAATTTCCTTATGGCGAAAGGCCTTGCTTCTTTCTCCTTTTTTGTTCTTGTTTTTCCTTGAAATTTCTAGAAAATTATGGAGCAAGGATGACTTGGTCATCCATTTATTGACCAAATTTTATTCAAAATGGGCTTGACCCCATACTTGTCGGTTGGGCCTTCCAATTTTTCAAAAAAAATTCTTTCAAGCCCACTTTGTATTCTTGGCAAGTTTGTAATTCATGAAACATTTTCCAATTTCCAATTTTACCCTTCGTCTTCTTCCATATTTTCACGAGTCGTATTGCTAATTTCCCTTTGTGTCCTTGACCTTCCTCACTAATTCCACTTCTAATTCTTTTTTCATAAGCAACTCATATGCCTAACAAAATAAAATGTGGCCTTGTTTATCGTCTTCCCGCGATTGTCTCGAATTATCCAATTGCATAAAATGCGGGATATAACATATTGTGATGCCTCTGGTATTGGTTTGGGGTGTGTGTTGATGCAAAGACGGCAGGTGATAGCCTATGCTTCCTGAAATACTCGGAAAGTACGAGAAAAATTATCTACTCACGATTTAGAGCTGGCCGCGGTGATTCATGCTTTGAAGATGTGGAGACATTATTTATATGGTGTTCACGTTGATATTTATACAGATCATGCGCAGTCTCCGCACATCTTTAAACGAATGATGAGTCGAACTTGCGGCGAGAGAGGTGGTTAGAGTTGCCGAAAATTATGATGTTGATATTCTCTACCATCCGGGAAAGCTAATGTCGTAGCGTATGCCCTCGGCCGTAAGTCCATGGGCGCTTAGCGGACACACCTTTAAAAGAAAGAAATGGTTCGCGATATCCATCAGCTGGCTAGTCTTGGAGTCCGCTTGGCCGATTCTGGAGATGTTGGGATTTCTGTTCGAGGAATTGCTGAATCCTCTATTCTGGAGGAGATAAAGCAACACCAATACGATGATCCTATTCTGGCACATTACAGATACACAGCCCTTGAAAAATAGAGGACCCCATTCGAGCTTACATCCGATGGAGCATTATTACATAGCGGCCGATTATGTGTACCTGACGTTGCGGGGCTGCGGTGACAGGTTATGGGCGTGGCACACTATGCCCGATATTCTGTTCATCCAGGATTGACGAAAATGTATCATGATCTCAGATGCTTATATTGGTGGGACGGTATGAAAAAGGACATAGTTCGTCGCTCGGTGCCCAAATTGTCGATGTTAAGATCGAGCACCGTGCTTCGGGTTATTACGGGAGACGGAGATACCGTCGTGGAAGTGGGAAATCATTAATATGGATTTTATTAACGATTTACCTGAGACTCACCACGGAGGTATGATTCCATTTGGGTTATTGTTGATCTACCGACGAAATCGATTTCATTTTCTTTCGGTCCCATCTACTCACTCCCTACCGAGGATTATGCCGTTGAGCTACATATTAAGGAGATTGTGCGACTTCACGGAGTTCCTATATCTATTATCTCCGATAGAGGTGCCTTCACGCCTAACCGGAGATCGTTTCGGGGCAGGGATTGGGACACGGGTGAGTCTCGGTCACATTCCATCCCAGTCCGACGGACAGCCGAACGCACTATTCGTATTCGGAAGATATGTTGCGAGCTCCGTGTTATTGATTTCGTAGGTAGCCGGGATGACCATTTGTCGTTGGTTGAATTTTTCTTATAATAACGGCTACACTCCAAATATTCGATGGCACCATACGAGACTTTGTATGGCAAGAAGTGTTGGTCACCGATCGGTTGGTTTGATGTTGGGGACCGAGTTGATTGAAGCCCGTATGTGGTCCAAAAGGGTGAAGGGATAAGGTGAAACTCCCATTCGGGAGCGGTTGTTGGCTCGTGTTTTACGTAAATCATATGCGAGATAATCGTCGTCGACATTTAGAGTTTCGGATCGTGATTGGGTATTCCTTAAAGTGTTACCTATGAAGGGTGTTATGAGATTTGGCAAGAAAGGGAAGCTCAGTCCGAGATATATTGGGCCTTATCAGATTATTCGAAAAACAGGCAAGGTTGCCTATGAGTTAGATCTGCCAGCTGATTTGGGAGCAGTACATCCGGTATTTCATGTTTCTATGCTTCACAAATGTATTAGTGACCCCTCCAGAATATTTCCTGTAGATGATATTCAGGTCACAGAGGAGCTATCTTATGAGGAGCAGCCTACAGCCATATTGGATCGTCAAGTAAGAAGTTGCGAAATAAAGATGTGGCTTCTGTTAAAGTGCTTTGTAAGCGTAATAATAACCGGGAGGAAGTGACACGGGAAGGCGAGGGAGCGAGATGAAGAAGAAGTATCCTCACTTGTTTTGGAAGGCTCACGTAATCTAAATTCCACTTGACTATGTTGCTTCGATAAATGAATTGTTGTGTTAGTTGTAAAAGAAACTCCCCCGAGTGCTTATAAGATCCCGTAAGGTTAATCTAACATTCGAGGACGACTGTTCTAAAGGGGGGGAGGATGTTATGTCTCGTATTTTGTACATCGGGACAATTCAGTGTAACTATGATAAGTTAGGGCCAAAACCATTCCGGAATATAAAGTCGGGATTTTTGACCTTCGATTTTATTTTGAGTGATAAGTTGTGCATGAATTTGTTGGTATGGACAATTAGGAAAAACTGGGATCAAAATTGGAATTAATGGAAGTTGGAAATCATGCAAAAAGAAGGCCCTTGGCCGTGTGGTGTGGTGGTTGGCCCACACAATTTGTGGACAATTTTAATTGGTCCAACACTTGTGTGGGCCAAGGGACACTTGTATAAGTCTTATATTGGCTTAGAAGATGACTACTAATTCATTTTCATCATCCAACACTTAGAAAAAATAAGAAGTTGAAGAACCACTAAGAGAGGCTCTCGGCCAAGAGGAGCAAAAAATCAAGTCCAAAACAAGCCATCCCAAAATTATTTCCTTGATGTAAACCCACTAATTTGAGGTCCCTAAGTAGCGTGGAAGCGTTGTTCGGGTCATCCAACCATTCGTTGTGTCAATTGCAAACCCTAGGCAAATTGTGGAGTAGAAGAAGAAAAGTAAGAATTGATCATGTTTTGTATGTTATAAAGGTTGTATGCATGTTGTAGTATGTTAAAATGGATGAATATCATGAAATATAGTAAGTTGGAATTGAGGCCGTGTATATGGGGTTTGTTGTGTGATGTGTATATTGTGATTAAGTGTTGAGTTAAGTTCTATGTAGTATGTTAATTGTTGTAGTGTGAAGAAATGAAAGAGAATTATCAATATGTGCATGTTGGTATGTTGGCCGAATGTAACCTCCTATGTGTGACAAAGAATGAGTTAATATCGCTTAATGTTTTAGTTGTTGTCGTTATGAATTCCATGTTGGAAATGAGTGTTTAATGACTCAAGTTTGATGTTGTGATTGTATGGGCTGATTTGAAGATTATTGTGCATTTGATGTAATTTGTATATTGATGAGAATAGCATTGTTAGAATGTGAATTGTTGGTGCAAATCATGATTTGGAAGTGAGGGAGGTGTTATAGTTGTGTTCTAGGGTTGGGGATTGGTTTCGGGTAACTTGGAGAAATTGTTGGATTGTTTGAAATGTTTTATGAATTGCTTGGAATGTCTTTGAATATTGTTGGTATGGGTTCGGGTTAGTATTCGAATGTACAAGCGTTGATGTTGGCTTGAAGGTAAGCCGTTAAATTGAATATATCAAAAGTTGTTGAATGATGGAAAAGAGAGTTATTAATGTTGTATTGCCTTTCGGATTGATTATTAATGTTGCTAGGTTGGTTGGTTGTTGTTGTTGTTGTTGTTGATTTGGCCGAGTTAAATTCTCAGGGTTGGCCTTTATTGTGGGAAATGTCGCCCAAATTTCTGTAGAATTAAGGGCTAATTTGAAATTAAATGCCCAAATGTCTATAGCTAATGTTTCGCATATTATGGCTTGTTTGTAGACCTTGAGCAGCCCGAGACGTAGGTTGGATTTAACTTGAGTTTGAGCTAGCGTTGAGTGCGTACGAGGTATGTAAAGCCCAACCCTTTCTTCTTTTGGCATGCCTTAGTTTCAAATAGGCTATGACACGAGCCTCGAGAAAATTCGATTCTCGCTTAACGGCATGTTTATGGCTCTTATCCGTTTCTTAAAATTCGTATGTTGATATGATGAAATATTGGCTTTTATGTCTTTGAAATATTTGATTTTCAACTTTTGCATAAAAAGTTTAGCCTTTAAAAAGTTCTGTAACTACGAACGCCCGTATCTTTCACAGAAAGGCTCGGATTGCCTCGATATGCTCGTAGGAGATTGTATGATGTACAATAAGTATGTTTTTCATATGCGGGCCCGACTCGGGTCAACACCCGTCCGTGGGCCCCGCGACTCTTCTTTTTTGTAATTCTGATGACTTTTGACAAAATATGATATGACTAATTTCCCGATTTTAAGTATGGTCATTATACTTATCATTTGAGTATATGATAATGATTTTATGCATATGGTTACTCACGACTCCGTTCGTGCATTCTGTTATATCTTTCACCGAGTCCCGGCCGATTCGTTGTCGTGCGCACTTTGTTATACTCGGTGTTATCTTGTGTTTATGGTTCACCGAGCCCTCGCTCGAGGGCCGGGTTCCGCTTATATTTGGTATTATCTTTGTGTATGGCGTTATCTTGTCGTGTATGATATGTGACGGGGATACGGAGATTTGAAACTTTACGGCGTTATCCGTGTTATGGCGCCATCGACGGAGTGAGCGACAATATTTTTCGTGCCCTATGCATGATTCGTATTTTTAAAGTAAACATTCGATATTTTGGAAATGCATTTATTTTACGTACCTCTATTTCGATTACGACTCCATTTGTATACATTTTTCGCTTTGCATACTCGGTACACATATTTCGCATCGACCCCCTTTCTTCGGGGGGCTGCGTTTCATGCCGCCAGTACGTACGCACGGTTTGGTGATCCACACGTTTAGACACCCTCTTCGTCGTTTTGAGTGCTCTCCTTATTCCCGAGCCACATTTTGGTATATATTCGTTCGTTGCATTTGTATATATTGGTTCGGGGGTACGGCGGGGCCCCGTCCCGTCATATGATTCGTTTGTCCGTTTAGAGGTACGTGGACATGTATGTGGGTTATGCCCATTCGTACGCTGTGTTTATATGTTATATGTTCCGGGCGATCCCATTCGCCGTGGCGCCCCCCTAAATCGGCTTGCATTTGTATATGTTTTGGCCGTTGCACCATTTGATAGCCTTGTCGGCTCGATATATATATATGGTGTGTTTGAGATATGTTTGCGACGGTTTGATATAATACGAGACGACATTTGATATTTGTGTCTGTATAAGCCATCTGTTTGCGACTCGGATTTATGAATGTGTTTGGGTGCCCAATTCGGGCACTAGTCACGGCCTACGGGGTTGGGTCGTGACATGTGCCTATGTATGGCTATTATGGAACCCCAAGCTTATATGGCCGGGTAGATTATATGTATATATATATCGAGCGCGCAACACTGCAGTTAACCTTCGTGGTCGGGTATGCTATGTAAATGCAATGTATATGATATGTATATGACATGTATATGATATGAATATGTAAATGAATACGAGTATGAATGGAAATATGACTACGAATATGAATATGAATATGGATATGGAATGTAAATGTGTACGGATATGAATATGGATACAGATATGGATGTGTGTACACAATCACGCATTAGAAATGGGAAGTCCCTATGAAAAGCAAGTAAGTGTTTATGACGATGATACCATTATCTCTCATCCGATGTTATTTGTTATGTCGTCTATTATGCTATCATAATGATGTTGATCATGCTTTACATACTAAGTATATTCTTCGTACTGACATCCTTTTGTTGTGGACGCTGCGTCATGCTCGCAGGTGGCCAGGGAGACAGGCTTGATCCATAGCTTCATTACTCAGGGACTACATAACGGAGCTCCATTTTATTCGGAGCTACAACTTTTGGTATTTATTCTTTTGTGTACATATTTATGGGAATGGCGGGGTCCTGTCCCCCCCCTATATGATATGACATACTCTCCTTAGAGGCTCAGAGACATATGTATATGGTTAGATGTATCTGGCCTTGTCGTCCTATATTTTGGATATCATTTTGTTAGCCTCATCGGCTTATGTACATTGTTGTGGGCATCGTTTTTGATGATGATATATATGTATATGTATTGTTGCCCAATAGAAGTAGTATGAATAATGGATGGAAAGTATGATTTAGCTATGTGGCTCACCTAGATGTAAATGTGAAAGTATGATAAGAGGTGCCCGGGTGGGTTAGCACCTGGTGCCCGTCGTGGCCCTCCGGTTGGGTCGTGACAAAAGTGGTATCGAGCGATTCTATCCTAGGGGTGTGTACGAGCCGTGTCCAAAAGAGAGCCTTGGTTATGGGTGTATTGCACGCCACACTTATAAACAAGAGGTCATGCATTTTAGGAATGAATGACCTTCTTTCTTCATAAGATCCCCGATAGAACTATGATATAAGAACTTCCTTCTCCTTAACCGTGTTATGTATTTCGAGTAGATGCACAGAAAAGAGAAAGGCTACGACGACCTCAAAAGGGCAAGACAGATTTAAATGCGGGCCGAAAGAGCACCGCCAATAGTTGTAGAGGAAAGTGAGTCCCAGAATGCGGCTCAATCTCAATCCTCTCATCTAGTACCTATTTCTGAGGAGCGTGAGGGAGCCTCAGCCCCCAGCCCCAGCACCTCCAGTTCCTCTACCGGATACTTCAGACCAAGTTGTAAAAGAGGCCATTCATTTGCTTACTCAATTGGTTGCCGCCCGACTCGCCGGCAAGGTACGGTGGCAAGGTGATAGGGTCGTTAGTGCAAGGGCCCGTGATTTTATTAGCTTGAACCCTCCGAAATTCTTTGGATCAAAGTCGGATAAGGACCCTCAGAATTTTATTGATGGAATGTTGAGGACACTTCGGTTGATACATGCTTCGGACACCGAATCGGTGGAGTTAGCATCCTATAGATTGAGGGATGTTGTGGTTCATTGGTACACGGTTTGGATAGCTTCACGAGGAGCCAATGCGCCTCCCCCGATATGGCAAGAATTTGTAGATGCCTTCCTCCGATATTATTTGCCTCCAGAAGTTCAGCGAGCTAGAGCCGATAAGTTTTTGAATTTGAGGTAAGGAAGTATGAGTGATCTAGAGTATAGTCTCCGCTTCAATTCTTTGGATAGGTATGCTTCGGCCATGGTAGCGGATATGGGTGACCGAGTGCACCGATTTTTGAAGGGCCTAGGGCTATATTTGATGGATAGGTGCTTGACTGCGTCCCTTCAGGACAACATGGATATTTCACGCATTCAGGCCCTTGCTCAGAATTTAGAAGAAAGCCTACAATCACAAAGAAGAGAGCGTGAAAATGATAGAGGGTATAACAAGAGGGCTAGATCTTCGTGTCCGATGAGTGAATTTAGAGGTGGGCACAGACAGCAGTTTTCTAGGCATTCAGGCCATTCTATGACTAGTGTGCCTCCACGGTTTTCAGGCCAGAGATTTGATAGATCTACTCATTTCGGGTCGAGTCAGAGCTTTTCGGGATCTCAGTTCAGGGGTGATTTGGGTTAGGCCAGACCACCCATGCCACGATGTTTCCAGTGTGGGAAGTTACATTGGGGTCAGTGCCGATTGGGTTCAGAGGTTTGCTATTCATGTGGGCGACCAGGCTATATTATGCATGATTGCCCCTCAGTTGGTGGTAAAGGTAAGGCCCAGCCTTCGGGGTCGATAGCTGGATCTTCATCATCCATACGCCCTATGGGGGCCGAGTTCACACGCCGGTAGCCGGCCATGGTAGGCGAGAGGAGAGTCCCCGTTACTAGCGGTCCTCGGCACCGTATTTTGTGCTTTGGCTGGACGCCAAGATCTTAAGTCTTCTTTTGATGTTGTCACAGGTATATTATCGGTATTTTCTCATGATGTATATGCTTTGAGAGATCCAAGCTCCACGTTGTCATATGTTACTCCGTATATTGCGGGTCGGTTTAGAGTCAAACCGGAGTCGATCAAACCTTTTGAGGTGTCTACACCGGTCGGTGAATCAGTAATAGCTAGCCGAGTATATAGAAGTTGTATAGTTGTGATTTGTGACCATCATACTATGGCTGACTTACATGGGTTAAAAATGGTGGATTTTGATGTTATTATGGGCATGAATTGGTTATCTTCTTGCTATGCCAATGTTGATTGTAGAATGAAAATGGTTTGTTTCCAATTTCTGGGAGAACCAGTTTTAGAATGGAAAGGGAATACTGCGTCACCAAAAGGTAGGTTTATTTCCTATCTTAAGGTAAGGAAAATGATCACAAAATGTTGCATTTATCATCTAGTTCAGGTTCAAGATGTAGAAGCTAAAGTGCCGACTCTTCAGTCAGTCCCCGTAGTGAATGAGTTTCCAGATGTATTCCCGGAAGAGCTTCCAGGCCTTTCTCCAGAAAGAGAGATTGATTTTTCTTTTGATTTGTTGCCAGACATCAAGCCTATATCTATTCCTCCTTATAGAATGGCCCCTGCAGAATTGAAAGAGTTGAAGGAGCAATTGAAAGACTTGCTTGAGAAAGGCTTTATTAGGCCTAGTTCATCCCTATGGAGCACCCATATTGTTTGTCCGAAAGAAAGATGGCTCCTTGAGAATATGCATTGACTATCGGCAACTGAATAAGGTGACGATTAAGAATAATATCCTCTTCCGAGGATTGATGACTTATTCGATCAATTACAAGGTGCCAAATTGTTATATCCCGCATTTTGAACAACGGGACGACTTGAGTAAATTATGAGAAGTTAGGGACAAGGCTGTCCCGAGAGACGTTCGTTTGTTTTAAAGGCTTAAATTGGGTATGATTTCAATGTCTTGGAAATGTTAAAAGAACACTTGGAGGAATTTTCCGTTTTTAGTAAGTGGACTATATTGGGAAAGTTGAAAATTCAAAAAAAAAAAAAAAAAACAAAGAGGGCAAGGTGGCCGGCCACTTCATAGTGGGCCATGGCCACATGGAACATGTGGTGAATTATATAAGATGACTTAGTCATCTTCATCACTTAAGCAATTTCTAGAAAAATCAAGAAAAAAACCTTGGAGAAAAACTATAGGGGGGTTCGGCCATGTCCATGATTTTCAAGATCAAATTTCATCCATCAAAAAAATAAATTCTTCAAGCAAACTTGCTAATTCAAGGGTGCTAAGTAACGTGGTGTTGTTGTTTCGGACGATAGCTCGCTCGTTTTCTAGCGACCAACTTTGGTCAAGTTAAGAAGTGAAGAAGAAAGGTGAGTTTAATCTTGTTTTCTTGTGTTATAGATGGTTTATATGTGTTGTTGTATGCTAAAGGGAAGAAATTCATGTTAGGAGGAAAGTTGAAATGTGGCGTGCATGGTAGGTTGGCTGTGTATATGTGTGTTGTGGTATAAGCCATGTATTAATGTTAGT
>NW_026725628.1:0-56458 GCF_029784015.1 Lycium ferocissimum
CTATATTACTATTCATGACTTACATACTCGGTACATTATTCGTGCGCGTCTCTTCTTGTGGGCGCGTTCATGCCCACGGGACCAGGTAGCCGGACGGACGATTCGCGGAATAGGACCTCCCCTCGGCGGCGGTCGGTACGCTCGATTGATCCATTGATGAGGTAACCCTTTTAGTATGCCATTCGTTATGTACATATATATATGAATTAAGCGAGTCTTTGTCTGTCCTTTCTATAGTTTGTACTCCATAGAGGTACGTAGAGACAAAGTGATATGTAGCCGTGATATTATGCGCCTCGTCGGCATTTATTTTGTTGTACGGTATATATGTGTCGGCCAAATCGGCTTCGCTTGCTCGTTACTCTCGGTGCTTATGTTTATATGTATGTGTTGGTCGTGAGTTCCGGTGCGTTGTCTCTTATGTTGATTGTTCGGGAAACGTGCTGACTCGATTACAGATTGTGTATGGGCCCAGGATAGTTAGTGAGCAGTAAATGCAAGCATAAGAGTGCTTGGCCAATAGTGGTCAGGCATTTGTTACGGCCCATCAGTTTGGGTCGTGACAGTCCAGTATATCTTCAAGCAGAAGGAGTTAATTCTATGGCAGAGGCGATGGTTAGAACTCCTAAAAGATATGATGTGAGTATTTTTTATACCACCCGGAAAGAGGCGAATGTATGTCGTAGATGCACTTAGCCGCAAATCAATAGGAAGTCTATGTGAGATTCCTTCGGAGAAGAAAGAATTAACCCGTAAGCTTTACTAACGAGCCAGCCTTGGAGTTCGCCTAATTGATTCAGGCAATGCAGGAATTGGTATTCACAACCCAACTGTTTCATCCTTAGATATTGAGGTGAGAGAGCGCCAATACGAAGATCCTCAGTTGAGCTATTAGAGAGATACATTTCATGAGAAAGAGAAGTCGCCATTTGAAGTTTCTACAGATGGAGTTCTTAGGTATCTTGACACGTGCTATGTGTCCCAAATATTGCAGGGCTACGTCATCATAATTCTAGAAGAAGCTCATTATTCCCGGTATTCTATTCATCCAGGAGCGACAAAGATGTATCACAATCTTAAGCTAATGTATTGGTGGGATGGAATGAAGAAGGACATAGCAGAATTTGTAGCTCAGTGTCCAAACTGCCAATAAGTGAAAATTGAACATCAAAAGCCAGGAGGATTATTACAAGTAATGGAAATTCCAACTTGGAAATGGGAAGCAATAAACATGGATTTCATTGTAGGGTTGCCCCATTTCCAAGGCAAGTATGACTCCATATGGGTGATCGTGGACAGACTCACAAAATCAGCTCATTTTCTTCTAGTCAGGACCACACATTCAGTAGAAGATTATGCAAGGTTGTATCTTAAGGAAATTGTGAGACTTCATGGTGTCCCGTTATCTATTATCATAGATAGAGGAGCACAATTTACAGCCAAATTCTGGAAGTCTTTTCAAGAAGGATTGGGTACTCAAGTAAGACTTAGCACGCATTCACCCACATTTCACCCGCGGTATGGGCGAGTAACACGCTATTCGAACCTTGGAGGATATGTTACGGGCATGCGTACTGGATTTTGGTGGTAGTTGGGATGACCACTTACCTCACATTGAGTTCGCACGCAACAATAGCTATCATTCCAGTATTCAGATAGCCCCATATGAAGCTATACGGGAAGGAAGTGTAGATCCCAGTGGGTGGTTTTAGGACGAGTACGACTAATAGGTCCTGAGTTGATTCAACAAGCGGTGGAAAAGGTCAAGGTTATCCGAGATCGATTGTTGACAGCCGAAAGTTTCCAAAAATCCTATGCGGACAACCGTCGGCGAGATTTAGAATTCTAAGTTGATGATTGGGTATTTCTGAAGGTATCACCGATGAAAGGTGCAATGAGATTTATCACGACCCAACCCCGTAGGCCGTGACCAGTGCCCGAGCTGGACACTCGTATACACCTGTTAACTATAATCAGCTCACAATTAGCATAATAAGGAACTTATATATAAAAAGGCAAGACGTCGTCTCAAAGCGCGTATATATAGACAC
The DNA here is from genome assembly GCF_029784015.1 of Lycium ferocissimum. Classification (NCBI taxonomy): domain Eukaryota; kingdom Viridiplantae; phylum Streptophyta; class Magnoliopsida; order Solanales; family Solanaceae; genus Lycium; species Lycium ferocissimum. The sequence goes on from NW_026725628.1 coordinate 2,052, forward strand.
ATCATAGCAACCTTTGTCTCCGAGGAGTTACAACTTTCAACAGATGATATTACACATAGGCTGGCAAGGCTGTTATAATATAGGGGAACGTCTCGTACCATATACGAGCCAACAAGGCTACCATAACACACGACTTCCAAAATATATATATATATCTACGCAAGCGAGCAAAGTACGCACTACACACAACATCCCAAAACATATATATATACGCTAGCCGACAAGGCGCCATGAATGGGGAACGCCCCCAAAAACATAAGTCATACGAGACGAAGCCCGGCGAGTAACTATATACAACCTACACATATGTCTACGAGACCTCTAAGAGTGACAACGGTAACATATGACGGGACGGAGACATGATGCCCCCACAGCTAAACATATATATACAACAAAGGATCTGTACCAAAAATATAGGCTCCGGAACAAGGGAGCACTCCAAGATAGCAGAATAGATATCCTAAGCTGGTGGATCACCAAAACGAGCGTCTGTACTTGCGGGCATGAAACGCAGCCCTCCGAATAAAGGGGGTCAGTACGAAATATGTACTGAGTATATAAAGCATGAAATACGTAAACGGGGATTATACCGAAATAAGAAGTATAGAAAATGAGTACAATAACGAGAATACCAAAATGCTTGCTTTTGAAACACAAATCATGCATGTCGATATCATATATCATATCCGGCCCATTATAGGACTCGGTGAACATGGTCGCCACCCCGTCTTTGGCGCCATAACACAGCATACTCCAGAACACAGCATAACTCCGTATCACGGCATAACTCCGTATCACAGCATAGCTTCGTATCACAGCATAGCACCATAACACAGCATAACACCATAACACAGCATAACACCATAATATATATATATCGTACCCGGCCCTCTAGTGAGGGACTCGGTGAAAGATGTAATAACGATGTATGCACGAGCGAGAGTAGTGAATAACCATATGCATATAAGTCATCTTTTGAGACTCGATAGATAAGTAGACTAACCAACGCTCGAGTATCGGGACGATAGTCATACTCGGTACTTTTGAATATCATTATGAACTATATCAAAATAAAGCCTCGGGGGATCATAGACATGTATCTAATTAATACGAAGCTTGACTTATGAAAGTTATGGTCATTAGTCATTATGAAGTCTTTCAAGAATAGGAACCTTTACGCATCGTTTACTATCAATCATATAGAAACTCGAGGCGCGTGGCTCAACTATATTAAAATTCTAACATCGAGAAGTGAATAAGAATCATAAACATGCTCGGAACTTATGAATAGAGTTACCCCAAGCTCGTATAAATTATCTTACTTACATCTAGGACATGCCAAAGAAAGAAAGGATAGGCTTTACATACCTTATCGCTTAAGCCAAACTAATCCAAACCTAAGTCTCGGGCTTCCCCGGATCTCAAAAACGTCGGTAGATACCAAACATTAGCTATAGGTACTTAGGAATTTAACCTTAAGCTAGCACGTCGTTTATAGAAATTCGGGACGGCATTTCCTTTATAAATTCAACAAACCCCGAGAATTCAACTCGGCATAATCATCAACAACAGTACCAACAACCATATTAACAACATCAATAATTAATCCCATCGATCCAGCCCCTCAACAATATAAAAATAGTTTCAATAATTCAAATAATAATGCGACGAGTGGTAAGATACGCATCGATTAAACAATAGTTTTAAATCCCACCTTCATTCGAAATTTCTCAGCAATATTAACGACAACAACAACACCTCCAGCTTATTCAATTAATTTCCAGTGACAACACAACCCAAAAATATACCTCAAATCGACCTTTTCATAACAACAACAATAACTTATCCGATTTCCATAATTAATTTCATAGTTCCGATCTCACATTTAGCTTTATGACCGGGATGATTTAAATATACCTAGGATAGAATAAATCTTACCTTATATGCCAAGAAATAATCTTCTTCCACCTTATTTCATTACGAAGAAAGCCGGATTAAACAACGCGACAAAACGGAACAATGAGATCGAAGTATAGAGCAAGATGCGCTATGTTTCTTCGTGATAGGGATCATACGTTTCCCGAAGAAAAACCGTGGTTGTTGGTTCATAAAAATGAATTACATTGCTATTGGTACCTAAAAGGGATTATGTTTGCAGCTTTCTAAAAAAAGAGACGATGCACTTTCTGTTATATCCCGTATTTTTGTACATTGGAATATTTTAAGCTAACCGAGATAAGTTCAAGGACAAGATTATTTTTGGATATGAGACAAGGACTTTTAATCCCCGATTTTAATAAGTGCACGACTTGCTTGCAAATTTCAATTAGTGTAAAAATATTAGTGGAGATTAGGGATTAATTAATCATGATTAGATTATTAAGTGGGGATTAGAAATTAATTTTGGTATTAGTTATGATTAACAAGGATAAGTACCAATGGTGGGCTGCCACTTGGCCTTAGTTGAGCAAATAGGTGGCACTAAGTGGTGAAAAGGATTTAATGAGTCATATTATGCATCCTAGTGCAATGACACGTAGGAGGAGGGACATAATTAAAAGAAGATTAAAGCTAAAGCTCACTTTTTATCATTTCATTACAAAGAATTCTTCAACAAAACAAAAAAAGGGGAGCAGCCATGGCTGCTACTTCACGGCCAGCCATGGCTGTTTTTTTAAAAGAAAAAAAATTTTTGCTTTGATTTAATTCCAAGGTAATTTACAAGTTCAAGGAGGTGATAGCAACATCGAATATTGAATCGAGGAAGAAGAAATTGCGAAATTGGAGCAATTAAGAGTAGAAATTCCTCCGAGAAAATTGTGGTAAGATTTTCCTATTTTATGGTGTAGTTTTGTTAATAAAGTTGTAATGAAATTATTAAAATTGAATTGGACGAAATCGGAAGTAAGAAAATGCATGAAATTGTTAGTATGTGAAATCGTGGGTTGAAATGGATTTGGAATTGTTATGGGCTGAGTTGTGAGAATTTTATGTGTATATCACTGTTGTTGGTATTTCTGTGTTGACAGGAGGATAATTAGAAAGTTGGGTTAGGCGAATATACAGGGGAAATGCTGCCCGATTTTCGTTAGGTCCTTGAATAATGAAAAACCCTAAACGAGACATATAAGTTAGAGAATAAGTTCTATAAGCGACGGCCTACGGATTTACGAACTAGAAAATATAGTTACTAATGATAACGTTACTCTTATATTAAATAGGCTAAAAGAGCGACGAGGCAAACAGATTTACGGATAGTCGCTAACAGGTATGTAAAGCCTATCCTTTTGTTATATCCCGTATTTTGTACACGGGACAATCCGGGTTAACCATGATAAGTTAGGGACAAGACTGTTCCGGGATACGAAGTCGAGACTTTTGACCGTCGATTTTGTTTTAAGACACAAGTTGCTTATGGATTTGTTGGCATGGATCATTAAGGAAAATTTGGGACTAAAAGTGAAATAATTGAAAGTTGGCAATTCATGAAAAATTGGCCATGTGGCCGTGTGGTGTGGATATGGTCCCCACACATGGTGTGGCCAAATTTAATTGGTCCAACCCATGTGTGGGCCATGGGACACTTGTATTACTTACATAAGTGAACAAAAGATGACTAGCAAGTCATCTTTTCACCATTCCACACGTAGAAAAAAAAAACCAAGAACTTTGGATGAACATCAAGGCCATTCCGGCCATGAACCCCAAATATTGAAGGTCAAAATTAGCCATCAAAAAAAATTATTTCTTCCTAGCAAACCCACTAATTGAAGGGTCCTTGTTAGCGTGGAGTTGTTGTTTGGATTAACAAATCTCTCGTTTTATCAATCGCAAACCCTAGCCAAGTTGTGAAGATAAGAGGAAAAGGTAAGGATTCATCTTGTTTTTCATATGTTATGAATGATGTGTGCATGTTGTAGTGGGTAAAAATGAATGAACTTATGGAAATATGCATGTTTGAAGTTGAGCCGTGTATGGCTTGTAAGCCGTGTAGGTGTGATGTTGTGTAGAAGCTATGAATTAATTCTATTTAGTATGTTTAGTTATTGTAGTGTATGGAAATGGATGAGAATCATGATATGTGTGTGAAGTGATGGTGGCCGAATATGGATCATGTTGTATGGCAAGGAATGAATTAATTTTGTTTAGTGTTTTGATTGTTGTCGTGGTGAATTCCATGCTTATAATGAGGATTTAATGACTCAAGTTGAAGTTGTAGTTGATGTGGGACGTTTGGCACCTTAATGTGATTCGTATATGATTTTTGTATTTATGGAAATGACATTGTTAAAGTGTGGATTGTTGGTGTAATACATGAATTTGGGAGAAAGGAATATAGTTGTGTTGTTCTCGGGTTTGGGGAAGTTTTCGGGTGAATTGGAGTGTTGTTTGGGATGTTTGAAATATTGTGTGAATTGTTTTAAATGTCCTTGAATATTGTTGGTATGGGTTCGGGCTAGTATTTGAACGCATGAGCGTTGATGTTGGTTTGAATGTAAGCCGTTGAATTGAATATAATGAATGTTGTTGAATGATGTAGATGAGTCACTAATGTTATAATGCATTTCGGATTGATTTTTGATGTTGTTAGAATGATTGTTGGTGTTGTTGTTGTTGAATTGGCCGAGTTAAATTCTCGGGGTTGTTGTATTTACAGGGAAAATCTTTCAAATTTCGTAGAATTACGTACTAATTTGGAAATGAACTTCTAAATGCCTATAGTTAATGTTGGTATTTAATGATATTGTGTAGATCTTGGGAGTCCGAGACATAGGCTTGGTTTGGATTAGCTTTGAGAGCGAACGAGGTATGTAAAGCTTAGCCCTTTCTTCTTTTGGCATGCCTTAGTTGTAAATAGGCTATGACACGAGCCTCGAGGAAATTCTATTCTTGCGATCCGAGTATGCCTACGATTCTTATTTGTATTTTATCCTTGACATTCGTAATATAATGGAATAATGGCCCTTATGTCTTTGGAATGATTGGTTTTCAAATGTTGCATAAAAAGTTTTGTTCTTAAAAAGTTCTACGTCGGAAAAAGTAGTAACTTTCGTAGACGAACCGGATCGCCTCGATATGTTCGTAGGAGGCTTTATAGCATATGATGACTATGTTTTCCATAGGCGGGCCGGCTCGGGTCGACACCGTCCGTGGGTCCCGTGACTCCTTTATATATTTCGATGACTTTTGAAAGAACATGGTATGACTATTATCCCGGACTTCAAGTATGGTCCAATTTACTTATCTTTTGAGTCTTTGATAATGATTTTATGCATATGGCTACTCACGACTCTGCTCGTGCCAATGGTTATTGCATCTCTCGCCGAGTCCCGGGCCGGTTATGTTATCGTGCGCACTATGTGATATTCTGGAGTATGATGTGTCCGGTTCGCCGAGCCCCTCTGCTATAGGGCCGGGTACCGTGTATATTCGGTGTTATGATGTGTCCGGTTCGCCGAGCCCCTCCACTCAGGGCCGGCACCGTGTATATGTGATATGTGATATGTCGGGTTTCGGAGATATGAAATCTTCTGAAGTATGATGTGTTATGGCGCCATTGACGGGCGGGCGACCATATTTTCTGAGCCCCATGCATGATTTGTATTTTTAAAAGTAAACATTTCGGTAATTTGGATATTGCACTTATTTTCTATACTTCTGTTTCGATTATGACTCGGTTCGTTTCTCGTATATTCTCGCTTTGCATACTCGCACATATTCCGCACCGATCCCCTTTCTTCGGGGCCGCGTTTCATGCCCGCGGGTACGTACGCTCATTTCGGTGATCCGCCGTGCCCTAGACACCTATTCTGGCTCGGGGAGTGCTCCCGTTGTTCTGGAGCCCATATTTTGGTATATATGTTCTTCCGTGGCATATGTATTTGTTAATTCAGGGGTACGGCGGTGCCCTGTCCCGTCATATGATTCTGTTGCTCTGTTTAGAGGTCTGTAGACATGTATGTGGGTTATGGTTATCTCTGTACAGGTGTGTTCGTATATTTTATGTTCTGGGCGATCCCATTCGCCATGGCAGCCTTGTCACTTGCATTTGTATATATATTTTGGGTCGTTTGCGCCATATGATAGCCTTGCCGGCCGTGCTATGTATGTTTGTGTTTGAGGTGCCTTGAGACAACATCCGATATTTGTATATGTATAAGTCATCCGTATGTGATTCGGATTAATGAATGTGTTTGGGTGCCGGCTCGGCACTAGTCACGGCTCACGGGGTTGGGTTGTGACAAAAGTGGTATCGCAGCGGTTCGTCCTCGGAGTGTCTGGCGCACCGTGTCTAGTAGAGTCTTGTTTATCGTGTGTTGTGCACCACATCTATAAACAAAGAGGTTACAGGACATTTAGTGGTGTTATCTTTCCTTCTAATCCTCGATCGTGCGATAGAGCCGTGTTATCGGGATGACTCCTCCCTAACGAATGTTATGTTTTCGCCGATGCCTCCCGAGAAAGGCGACAACCGCCTGAAGGGCAAGTCTATAGCCGTGGGGGAGACTAGCCGGGCGGGAGAGTTACGGGGGCCGTGGCCGAGCCCGTACCGAGATTGTGCCCCCGACAGCCCCGTTCGGCTACACCACCGATAAAGAGGGGCTTGGAGCGGCGCCGCAGTGCAGTCGAGGGGGCGGCTCCACCCCCGGCTCGGAGGTTCTAGCACCCGAGCCTCCATTCCCTCGGCCCGTGGGCGGAGGATAGGTCCGTACGCGGATGCCGGTTCGCCCATTGACCGGATTAATGACGGGCCGAGTTCCGTGCGGGGATCGGGGAGGTGATCGTGCGGACAGGTATGACAGTCAGAGGGCCCGTGATTCCCTGACTTGTGGTCCACCAGAGTTTTTCGGGTCAAAGCCCGCGGAGGACGTTCATGAGTTTGTTCGGGAGATGCAGCGTACGTTGCGGCTTATTAAGGCTTCGGAGACCGAGTCTGTTGAGTTAGCGTCATACCGATTGCATGATGTAGCGGCTAATTGGTACGAGTCCTGGGAGCTGTCCAGGGGAGAGGGTGCTCCTCCAGCAGTGTTGGGCGAGTTTATAGAGTCCTTTCTTGGCCATTTTCTGCCGCCAGATCTACGACGAGCTAGGGTAGATGTATTCCCGCTGTTGTTGAAGCGAGAGGGCGAGAGTGTCCGGACTATAGTACGGAGTTTGATTCGGCGGCCGGATATGCGTCCTTTATGTAGCCGATATGACTTACCCGAATGCACCGGTATGTGATGGGCCGGACCGGTACTTGGTTGACAACCGCTTGGGTGATGGCGGCCCGGCCGGTATGGATATTGCCCGTGTACGAGGGCACACGCCCGTGGTATGGAGGACCGACACGAGAGCGCCGGCCGATAGGGTTTATGACGAGGGGCCGGCCCAAGAGGGCTAGATCGGTCGGGTATTCGAGAGTTCCGAGGGCAAGTACGGCCTCGCGGCGCATAGAAGGTATCCTTCCAGCAAAGACAAAGCACGCCCCCGGCTGCGGGCGAGATCGGATAGTGCCGGGTATTCAGAGCGAGGCCGAGCTCCGGGGCCTCGGGTTCACGGATGAATAGAGTTCCGGCCGCCGAGGCCACCGCTACCTCGATGTCCTCTCACCGGGAGACACCACCCGGGAGTGTTATCGCGCCACGGTGTCTTTTTTTTGTGGTGGCCACAGTGGCCACCTTATGAGAGATTGTCCACTCAGGGGCAGTGCAGGGGGTGCAGCTCAGCCTACCGGGTCAGTTGCCAATTCATCTTTATCTTCTGTCGCTATGCGCCCTGCGGGGCGAGGTACGCCGGCACCAGCAGGCCGCGGTAGAGGTCGTGGCGGAGTTCTCAGTTCTAGCGGTCTTTCGAACCGCATTTATGCCTTGCCACCGACGGGGATCGAGAGGCGTCGCCTAATGTTGTTCGGTGTATATTATCGTTCTCTCTCGAGATGTGTATGCACCGATAGATCCCGGCTCTACTTTATCATATATTTCTCCCCTTGTTGCTAATAAAATTGGGATAATCCGAACCGATAGAACCATTCGAGGTAGATACACCGGTAGGGATTACTCGTTATAGCCGTGTAGGTTTATAGAGATTGTTCGATAATTATCGTGGCCGCCGCACTAAGCGCATCGTAGAGTTAGATATGACCGAGTTCGATGTTATTATGGGTATGGATTGGCTAGCTTCTTGTTATGCTAATGTTGATTGCCAAAAGAAGGTAGTCCGCTTCCATTTCCGGTGAGAACCAAGTTATAGAGTGGACAGTAATACAGCATCGCCGAGGGGTAAGTTTATTTCATACCTCAAGGCAAGAAAAATGATCAGAAAGGGCTATATTTATCATCTGGTTCGCGTACATGATTTAGAAGCAGAGGTACCGACTCTTCAGTCAGTCCCAGTGGTCAATGAATTTCTAGATGTATTCCCAGATGAGCTTCCAGGTCTTCCCCCCGAGCGGGAGATAGAGTTCACCATTGATGTGTCGCCGTATACTCGACCTATATCTATTCCTCCTACGTAATGACACCCCGCAATGAAGGAATTGAAGGAGCGCCGAGGGATTTATTAGAGAAGGGCTTCATTAGGCCCAAGACATCACCCCGGGGAGCGCCGGTATTTTTGTGAGAAAGAAGGATGGGTCGGCGCGGATGTATTGATTACCGGGCACTCGAATAAGGTAACCATCAAGAATAAATACCCCCTCCCCGGGATTGATGATTTGTTTGATCGGTTACGGGGGTGCCGGTGTGTTTCTCGAAGATAGACACCGCGGTCGCTATCACCAAAGCGCGGGTACGAGAGGCCGATATTCCTAAGACAAGCATTCGACCCGGACCCGATATGGGCATTATGAATTCAGAGTGATGTCTTTTAGGCCGACCAATGCTCCACTCGTATTTATGGACCCGATGAATCGGGTATTCGAGACCGTTCTTAGATATGTTCGTGATTGTATTTATCGATGATATTCTCGGTCTATTCTCGGTCGAAGAAGAAGAGCACGCATCATTTGAGAACAAGACAGGGTACTCCGGCACCCGAAATTATATGCTAAATTTTTGAAATGTGAATTCTGGCTAACTTCAGTAGCATTCCGAGGGCATATTATTGGAGCTGATGGCATCCGGGTGGATACCCAGAAGATTGAGGCCGTAAAGAATTGGCCTAGACCTACGACACCTACGGAGGTACGTAGTTTTCTGGGGTTAGCTGGTTATTACCGGAGATTTGTGGAGAAGTTTGCCTCGATCTCGCCTCTAACGAGGCCGACTCGTGGCGGAGCCAAGTTCCGGTGCGGACCGATGCTTGTGAACGAAGCTTCCGATTCTTGGCCGAAAAGAAGTTGACTACTGACTCCGGTTCCGACTCTTCCCGAGGGACCGGATGGGTATGTTATTTATTGTGATGCTTCGGTGTTGGATTGGGGTGTGTATTAATGCGGCACGGCAAAAGAGTTATAGCTTATGCTTTCCGGCTCGTAAAGCACGAGAGAAATTATCCCACCCACGATCCGGAGCTAGCCGCGGTAGTCGTGCTCGAAGATATAGAGAAATTATCTATACGGCGTGCATGTTGATATTTATACGTATCACAAGAGCCTCCAAGATATCTTTAAAGCGAGTAAAGAATTGAATTTACGGAGGAGAGATGGTTAAAGTTGTCGAAGACTATGATGTCGATATTTTATATCATCCCGGGGAAAGCTAATGTCAGAAAGGTATGCACTCAGCCGTAAGTCTATTGGTAGCTTCGACCGACGTTCCATCGAAAAAAAGAAAGAAATGGTTCGTGAGATTCATCGCCCATCTAGTCTTGGAGTCCGCTTGGTCGATTCTCGGGAGATATGTGGGGTTTCGTTCGAGGGATTGCCGAATCCTCTATTACTTGGAGGAGATAAAGTGGCGTCGAGATGAGGATCCCGTTCGGCACGTCTGTGCAGACGCAAACGGCAGTGAAAAGAAAAAGACCCCGTTCGAGATTACACCGACGGAGTATTATTTAATGTGCGCATTATGTGTACTCGATGTTGCAGTCGCGGCGATTGGTTATGGGCGAGGCACATTATGCCCGTTACTCTGTTCATCCAGGAGCAACAAAAATGTATCATGACCTTAGATGTTTATACTGGTGGGATGGTATGAAAAAGGACATAGCAGAATTCGTTGCTCAGTGCCCAAATTGCCAACAGGTAAAGATCGAGCATCAGAAGCCGGGTGGATTGCTACAGGAGATGGAGATTCTGACGTGGAAGTGGGAAATAATTAATATGGACTTCAATACAGGCTTACCTCGCACTCCACGGAAGTATGACTCCATATGGGTTATCATTGATAGGCTGACAAAATCAACCCATTTTCTTCCAGTCCGGACTACTTACTCAGCTGAGGATTATGCCAGGCTCTATATTAAGGAGATAGTAAGACTTCACGGAGTTCCCATAGCTATTATCTCCGACAGAGGTGCCGGTTCCTAACTTCTCGGAGATCATTTCGGAAGGATTGGGGACCCAGTGAGTCTTAGTACGCATTTCATCCTCGGTCGAAGGACGGCCGAGCGCACTATTCGTACGCCGGAAGATATGTTGCGGGCCTCGTGTTATTGACTTCGCAGTTAGCCGGGATGATCATTTGCCGCTCGTTGAATTTGCCTATAATAATAGCTACCACTCCAAGATCCGATGGCACCATACGAGGCTTTGTATGGCAGAAATGCGCAGTCACCGATTGGCTGGTTCGATGTTGGTGAAACTAAATTAATTGGCCCAAGATATGATCCGGCAGCAACATTGATAAAGTGAAACTCATTCTAGGGAGGTTATTAGCAGCCTGGCAGTCGGCGAAATCATATGCGGATAATCGTCGTCGACATTTAGAGTTTCAGTTGGTGATTGGGTATTCGAAAGTGTCACCTATGAAGGGTGTTATGAGATTCGCAAAGAAAGGAAAGCTCGATCCCGAGATATTTTAGGCCTTATCGATCATCCGTAAAATAGGCAAGGTTGCCTATGAATTAGATCTACCAGCTGATTTGGGAGCAGTGCATCCAGTGTTCCACGTGTCTATGCTTCGCAAATGCATTGGTGACCCTTCCGAATATTTCCCATAAATGATATCCGTGTCACAGATGAGCTATCCTATGAAGAGCGACTATAGCCATATTAGATCGTCGGGTAAGAAGGTTGCGTAATAAAGATGTGGCTTCCGTTAAGGTGCTATGGCGAAACAATAATAAAGTGGAAGAAATGACTCGGGGAAGCTGAGGAGGAGATGAAGAAGAAGTACCCTCACTTATTTCCGGTGCCTATAGGTAATTTAAATTCTTTACTTGACTATGTTAATCAATGAATGAATTGTGTGTGATAGCTATAAAAGAAACTCCCCCGACCTGTTCGTAAGACTCGTAGGGTCAGTTTAACATTCGAGGACGAATGTTTAAAAGGGGGGGAGGATGTTATATCCCGTATTTTGTACACGGGACAATCCGGGTTAACCATGATAAGTTAGGGACAAGACTGTTCCGGGATACGAAGTCGAGACTTTTGACCGTCGATTTTATTTTAAGACACAAGTTGCTTATGGATTTGTTGGCATGGATCATTTCGGAAAATTTGAGACTAAAATTGAAATAATTGAAAGTTGGCAATTCATGAAAAATTGGACATGTGGCCGTGTGGTGTGGATATGGTCCCCACACATGGTGTAGCCAAATTTAATTGGTCCAACCCATGTGTGGGACATGGGACACTTGTATTACTTATATAAGTGAATAAAAGATGACTAGCAAGTCATCTTTTCACCATTCCACACTTAGAAAAAAAAAAACAAGAACTTTGGATGAACATCAAGGCCATTCGGCCATGAACCCCAAAAATGGAAGGTCAAAATTAGCCATCAAAAAAAATTATTTCTTCCTAGCAAACCAACTAATTGAAGGGTCCTTGTTAGCGTGGAGTTGTTGTTTGGGTCAACAAATCTCTCGTTTTATCAATCGCAAACCCTAGCCAAGTTGTGAAGATAAGAGGAAAAGGTAAGGATTCATCTTGTTTTTCATATGTTATGAATGATGTGTGCATGTTGTAGTGTGTAAAAATGAATGAACTTATGGAAATATGCATGTTTGAAGTTGAGCCGTGTATGGCTTGTGTCGTGTAGGTGTGATGTTGTGTAGAAGCTATGAATTAATTCTATTTAGTATGTTTAGTTATTGTAGTGTATGGAAATGGATGAGAATCATGATATGTGTGTGAAGTGATGGTGGCCGAATATGGATCATGTTGTATGGCAAGGAATGAATTAATTTTGTTTAGTGTTTTGATTGTTGTCATGGTGAATTCCATGCTTATAATGAGGATTTAATGACTCAAGTTGAAGTTGTAGTTGATGTGGGACGTTTGGCACCTTAATGTGATTCATATATGATTTTTGTATTTATGGAAATGACATTGTTAAAGTGTGAATTGTTGGTGTAACTCATGAATTTGGGAGAAAGGAATATAGTTGTGTTGTTCTCGGGTTTGGGGCAGTTTTCAGGTGAATTGGAGTGTTGTTTGGGATGTTTGAAATATTGTGTGAATTGTTTTAAATGTCCTTGAATATTGTTGGTATGGGTTCGGGCTAGTATTTGAACGCATGAGCGTTGATGTTGGTTTGAATGTAAGCCGTTGAATTGAATATAATGAATGTTGTTGAATGATGTAGAAGGGAGTCACTAATGTTATAATGCATTTCGGATTGATTGTTGATGTTGTTAGAATGATTGTTGGTGTTGTTGTTGTTGAATTGGCCGAGTTAAATTCTCGGGGTTGTTGTATTTACAGGGAAAATGCTGCCCAAATTTCCGTAGAATTACGTACTAATTTGGAAATGAACTTCTAAATGCCTATAGTTAATGTTGGTATTTAATGATATTGTGTAGATCTTGGGGAGTCCGAGACATAGGCTTGGTTTGGATTAGCTTTGAGAGCGAACGAGGTATGTAAAGCTTAGCCCTTTCTTCTTTTGGCATGCCTTAGTTGTAAATAGGCTATGACACGAGCCTCGAGGAAATTCTGTTCTTGCGATCCGAGTATGCCTACGATTCTTATTTGTATTTTATCCTTGACATTCGTAATATAATGGAATAATGGCCCTTATGTCTTTGGAATGATTGGTTTTCAAATGTTGCATAAAAAGTTTTGTTCTTAAAAAGTTCTACGTCGGAAAAAGGGCCGTAACTTTCGTAGACAGAACCGGATCGCCTCGATATGTTCGTAGGAGGCTTTATAGCATATGATGACTATGTTTTCCATAGGCGGGCCCGGCTCGGGTCGACACCCGTCCGTGGGTCCCGTGACTTTCCTTTATATATTTCTGATGACTTTTGAAAGAACATGGTATGACTATTATCCCGACTTCAAGTATGGTCAATTTACTTATCTTTTGAGTCTTTGATAATGATTTTATGCATATGGCTACTCACGACTCTGCTCGTGCCAATGGTTATTGCATCTCTCGCCGAGTCCCGGGCCGGTTATGTTATCGTGCGCACTATGTGATATTCTGGAGTATGATGTGTCCGGTTCGCCGAGCCCCTGTGCTATAGGGCCGGGTACCGTGTATATTCGGTGTTATGATGTGTCCGGTTCGCCAAGCTCCTCCACTATAGGGCCGGGTACCGTGTATATGTGATATGTGATATGTCGGGTTTCGGAGATATGAAATCTTCTGGAGTATGATGTGTTATGGCGCCATTGACGGGCGGGCGACCATATTTTCTGAGCCCCATGCATGATTTGTATTTTTAAAAGTAAACATTTCGGTATTTTGGATATTGCACTTATTTTCTATACTTCTGTTTCGATTATGACTCAGTTCTGTTTACTGTATCTTCTGCTTTGCATACTCAGTACATATTCCGTACTGACCCCCTTTCTTCGGGGGCTGCGTTTCATGCCCGCAGGTACAGACGCTCATTTCGGTGATCCGCCAGCCTAGGACACCTATTCTGCTGTCAGGAGTGCTCCCTTTGTTCTGGAGCCCATATTTTGGTATATATGTTCTTCCGTTGCATATGTATTTGTTGATTCAGGGGTACGGCGGGGCCCTGTCCCGTCATATGATTCTGTTGTTCTGTTTAGAGGTCTGTAGACATGTATGTGGGTTATGGTTATCTCTGTACAGGTGTGTTCGTATGTTTTATGTTCTGGGCGATCCCATTCGCCGTGGCAGCCTTGTCGGCTTGCATTTGTATATATTTTGGGGCCGTTGCGCCATATGATAGCCTTGCCGGCTTCTGTGCTATGTATGTTTGTGTTTGAGACAGCTTGAGACAGCATCTGATATTTGTATATGTATAAGTCATCTATATGTGATTCGGATTAATGAATGTATTTGGGTGCCCAGCTCGGGCACTAGTCACGGCCTACGGGGTTGGGTCGTGACACCTTTCTTTCTTTTGGCATGTCCTAGATGTAAGCAAGATACGATATGAGCTTTGGGGTAACTCTATTCATAAGTTCCGAGCATGTTTATGATTCTTATTCACTTCTTGATGTTAGAATTCTTAATATAGTCGAGCTACTGCCCTCGAGTTTTATATGATTGGATAGTAAACGATGCGTAAAAGTTCCTATTCTTGAAAGACTTCATAATGACTAATGACCATAACTTTCATAAGCTGTTTTGTATTTATTTGATACATGTCTATGATCCCTGAGGCTTATTTTGATATAGTTCATAATGATATTCACAGAGTACCGAGTATGACTATCGTCCTGATACTCGAGCGTTGGTTAGTCTACTTATCTATTGAGTCACAAAAGATGATTTATATGCATATGGTTATTCACTACTCCGGTCGTGCATACGTTATTACCTCTTCACCGAGTCCCTCACTTCGTAGGCCGGGTACGTATATATATATTATGGTGTTATGCCGTGTTATGGTGTTATGCCGTGTTATGGTGCGTCGTGATACGGGGCTATGCTCGTGATACGTAGTTTCTACCGTGATACGGAGCTATGCGTCGTGATACGGAGTTATGCCGTGATACGGAGTTATGCGTCGTGTTCTCGGAGTATCCGTGTTATGGCGCCAAAGACGGGGTGGCGACCATGTTCATCGAGTCGTATAGTGGGCCGGATATGATATATGATATTGACATGCATGATTTGTGTTTCAAAAGAAAGCATTTTGGTATTCTGGTTATTGTACTCGTTTTCTGTACTTCTTATTTCGGTTATAATCCTGTTACTGTATTTTATGCTTTATATACTCAGTACATATTTCGTACTGACCCCCTTTCTTCGGGGAGCTGCGTTTCATGCCCGCAGGTACAGATACTCGCTTCAGTGATCTGCCAGCTTTGGATTTCTATTTAGCTATCTTGGAGTGCTCCCTTGTCCCGGAGCCTAGATTTTTAGCACAGATCTTCTGATATATATATATATGTTTATTCAGGGGTACGGCGGGGCCCTGTCCCGTCATATGTTACGGTTGATACTCTTAGATGTCTGTAGAGATATGTGTGGGTTGTATATAGCTACTGTTCAGTCGTGACTGTATGACTTATGTTTTGGGGCGTTCCCATTCGTAGTGGCAGCCTTGTCGGCTTGCGTATATATATGTTTTGGGATGTTGTGTGTAGTGGCAGCCTTGTCGGCTTGTGTAGATATATATATATATATATATATATATATATTGGGAAGCTGTGTGTTATGGTAGCCTTTTTGGCTCGTGTGTGGCTGGGACGTTCCCCTATATTATGATAGCCTTGCTGGTTTATGTGCGATGTTATCTGTTGAAAGTTGTAACTCCTCAGGAGACAGGTTGCTGTGATATGTATATAAATACGACAGCTTTGAGGCGACGTCTTGCCTTTTTATATATAAGTTCTTATCATGCTAGTTGTGAACTGATTATAGCTAATAGGTATGTATACGAGTGTCCAGCTCGGACACTAGTTACGGCCTACGGGATTGGGTCGTGACACTTTCCTTCATTTTTGTTGGCAGTAGCTCGACTATATTAAGAATTCTAACATCAAGAAGTGAATAAGAATCATAAACATGCTCGGAACTTATGAATAGAGTTACCCCAAAGCTCATATCGTATCTTACTTACATCTAGGACATGCCAAAAGAAAGAAAGGATAGGCTTTACATACCTTGTCCGCTTCTTAAACTAATCCAAACCTAAGTCTCGGGCTTCCCCAGATCTACAACAACGTCAGTAGATACCAAACATTAGCTATAGGTACTTAGGAATTTAACCTTAAGCTAGCACGTCATTTATAGAAATTCGGACGGCATTTCCTTTATAAATTCAACAAACCCCGAGAATTCAACTCGGCATAATCATCAACAACAATACCAACAACCATGTTAACAACATCAATAATTAATCCCATCGATCCAGCCCCTCAACAATATAAAAATAGTTTCAATAATTCAAACAATAATGCGACGAGTGGTAAGCTCTGCTTGTCAATTAAACAATAGTTTTAAATCCCACCTTCATTCCGAAATTTCTCAACAATATTAACGACAACAACAACACCTCCAGCTTATTCAATTAATTTCCAGTGACAACACAACCCAAAAATATACCTCAAATCAGCCCACATAACAACAACAATAACTTATCCGATTTCCCGCAATTAATTTCATAGTTCCAATCTCACAATTTAGCTATGACCGGGATGAATTTAAATATACCTAGGAGAGAATAAATCTTACCTTATATGCCAAGAAATAATCTTCTTCCACCTTATTTCATTACGAAGAAAGCCCGGATTAAACAACGCGACAAAACGGAACAATGAGATCGAAGTATAGAGCAAGATGCGCTATGTTTCTTCGTGATAGGGATTATATGTTTCTTGAAGAAAAACCGTGGTTTTTGGTTCATAAAAATGAATTACATTGCTATTGGTACCTAAAATGGATTATGTTTGCAGCTTTCTAAAAAAAGAGACGATGCACTTTCCATCATTTTTGTTGGATTCTTAAATAAATTAAAAGGTGTCATTTCTACCTTTTCCTTTTTACACGTGCAAGGTCCAACATCTATCCTAACTATTACTCATCACTTGTTTCCATGCCATGTGCCATGTGGAGCCACCATTACTCATCACCTATCCACAGAATTATTAATCAAAACCACAAATAATTCCTTACTCTCCCACTTTATTCCAATATTTAACCAACTATGCCCATAATTAATTTCTTGATCTCAATTCACTTTAATAACAATTATTTTTAATACACTTCATATACTCATTGCCATGATTATGTGACGTAGCACTAGTCCATAGCCCCTTTTGGTACACACAAAAGATTATTCTCAATCACGGTGGTCACACTTATTAAGTCCTAAATTATTTCGAGACCTCAAACTCTTTGTACACCGAGCTCTCGATTTTCATCCTTGAATATGATTGAATTCTCTGGGCTCGGGTAAATTTGCTCATGTTGAACGATTAAATTCTTCTAGTCCAAAAATACGGGATATTATAGCTTGGACCGTATTTCACCCAAATAAATGTTGAAACTCGACAAGAATTATTTTCTTCGATTGGTTTAACTTCAAATCCTTACGATACATGTGTACCATTACTTTAACCACCTATAAGCTTAGGGGATAACCTCGTGTCCGTTACTAATATCATTTACTTGCACACTTTCCGATGCACGAAAATACGGGATGTAACAAATAAATCCCTGATCTCCACTAATATTTCTACACTAATTAAAATTTATAAGCAACTTGTGCATTAAAACAAAATCGGAGATTAAAAGTCTCTACCTCGTATCCCAAAATAGTCTTGTCCTTAACTTGTCGCGATTAGCTTTAAAATATCCCAATGTATAAAAATACGGGATATAACAAGATTTGGTAAGAAAGGGAAATTGAGTCCACGATACATTGGCCCTTATAAGATTGTCCGCAAGGTGGGTCAAGTAGCTTATGAATTGGACTTAACCTCAGAACTTGAATCAGTCCATCCGGTTTTTCATGTCTCAATCCTCCGAAAATGTGTCGGAGATCCTACTAGGATCGTCTTCGGTAGATGATATTCAAGTGACAGAAAAGTTGGCTTATTAAGAAGTACCTATGGCTATACTAGACAGGCAAGTACGGAGACGTAGGAATAAAGAAGTAGCTTCAGTCAAAGTCTTATGGAGGAATAATAACCGAGAAGAAATGACTTGGGAAGCAGAAGAAAATATGAAGTCCAGGTACCCGCACTTATTTCTACCCCGGAAGAGATTCAAGATGCAACATTAACATTATGAGGTATGTATGCTTTCTTTTCATGTTTTTGGTCATGTATGGCCATAAAAATATTGTTATTGTGTTATGGCCCTGTGAGGCATGTTTATTGTGGGCTGTTATGATAGGGTGATAGCGCCATGTTACAGGGGAAACTCTGGAAAAATTTTCGTAGAATTCCCGAGAACTTAACATTCGAGGACAACTGTTTTTAAACGGGAAAGGATGTTACACCTCTCGTTTTATTGCAAGGAGATTTTGGCTTATTGGTGGTGTACACCTTCGGTACGGTAGTCCGAACCAGAGCTCTGGTGAGGAGATATTTTACTTTGTATGTGTGCAGGAGTATAAGTATGTATTCTTGACATTATGAGGGAATTAGAAGTGAAACGAATCGAATCGGAGCAAAACGGAGCAGTTCAGAAAAAACTGCTGAAACCAGTCAGCGTCGACGGCCCAAGGGACGAACCATCGACACGTCAACGAGCCATCGCCTGGCACCATCGATGAGGTTCTACAATCAGACATCTCAGGCAGAGAATCGACGGCACATGTCGATAGACCGTCGACACGTCGACGAGCCGTCGACCCTGCTCGTGGACCCGCGGATCTGGAAGTTTCCAGCCTTGGTTATAAATATAAGCTCCCACTTTTTAATTCATTATTTCTCCCCAAAACAGACTCTATATCTCTCTAGAACCCTCTAAAACCCTCTCTCCATTTGTACAATAATCTATACCAAGAAATCAAGATCAAAAGCCAAGATTTAAGAGATTCATATACTAGGAAGCCTTTTAGGGTTTGTGGAGAGTAAGAATTTCATTGGCATGCAAGTGGAGGTTTTCATTCTAATGGAGAAAAATGACTCAAGGCTTGTTCCCAAGTGATTAAGGTGAGTTTTATGTTTATTTCCTATTATTGAGAGTATTTAGGGGTTGAAAGACTTGGATTATGGAAGAAAATAGAATATAGAGCTCAAATGTGAAAATAGGGGTATTCTTAAATAGTAGTTGACATGAATCATAACTCTTGATGTATTATGAATAGAATCTCGTTACAAATGCTATTAAGAATATGGGAGAAACATAATAGGAGGATTAATGCAATATTGTATTATGACCATGGTTATGGATGCCCTTGAAATAGGAGTAGGAGAATTGAATGATATATGGTTGACGACGATGGTGGATTATGAGATTTTGAATGTTCTTATAAGTGTTGGGAGTTATTATATGATATGGAGAAAGTTGTAGAAACTAAGGAGACGCTGCCCAATTTTCATTAGCTTTAGTTCAAGCATACTTATGTTATCGATTATCTAATTTAGTACGAATTCCCTTGAAGGTAGAATCGCAAGTTAGAGAGGCACGCAATTAGACGATAGAGTTGAAGAGATACAAGGTATGTGAGGCTAGTCCCTTCTTTTCTAAGGCATGATCCCTATGACATGAATTCCCCTATATCTCCATGACTTTCTTACATTCCATGAACTATGAGTCTATATGGATAAAGAGCTCCTTATGAGGTAAAGATAAGAGATATGTCACGAATGATAATGGGGAGGATGAATCTAAGCCTAAAGACCCTAATGCTTATGGTATGATAATTCCATGAAGCTAATGACTCTTATACGATTCTTTAATGTCATTCATTGTTGCTGGACCCACCTTATGATACTAGTTCCTTCAAGGTGAGGTACGATGAATATGATTACTCCATAATGGAATCGGGGCTCTCAACCTTACGTCACCCCGGTATAGTTATAGATTATCTTTGAGTTTGAATATATGTTTTATGAGATGTATACAATGATGAGGTTACACCGGCCTGTAAGGCCACGAACATGTCACCACGAAGGCGGGCTGCATATGATTCCACCGTGCCTGGATGGCCGGACATGTCACCGCGAATGCGGGCTTCTTATGAGTACGCCGTGCCTAGAAGGCCGGACATGACCACCACTAGTGGGCTGCGTATGATGGTTACCCGGACGCGGGTCAACAACGATGGTGTATATATATATATATATATATATATATGATATGCATGCATATGTTCCTTTAAAGGTTAAGGTGCTATCTCTCCAAATTTCATATTTCATTGTTTCATTATTATCCTATTATTATTCATGCCTTACATACTCAGTACAATGTTCGTACTGACGTTCTTTCTTTTTGGACGCTGTGTTCATGCCCACAGGTAGAGAGGGAGACGGTGCGGATCCGTAGGAGATTATCAGCAGATTAACAAGAGCACTCAATTATTTCAGAGGTACTACTTATGATTACATTCTTTTGTGTTTATATTTTAGGCACAAAAGGGTCCTGTCCCGTCTTTATGTCTAGTTCTCTAGTAGAGGCTCGTAGATACGTACGTGTGGGTTGTTGGTGTCCCATGACGATGACAGTGTACATTTTTGTACATCATTTTTGGTGACCGTACAGGCTTATATATATCTATGTACAGCCTTGGGGTATTTATATATGTATGTGTCCAGGTTGGGTATGATGATTCGCAATATGAGCGGTGCTCGGTAGTTTGCTCCGGGTGCCCGTCATAGCCCCTTGTCGGGTCTTGACATTGACGGCCTCACTTCAGGATGGTATGGATATTCCTCACATCCAGGCCTATGCCCAGAATTTGGAAGAGCGGCAACAATATCGGGGGAGTGAGCGTGAGCATGATAGGGGTTATAGTAAGAGGGCTAGATCCTTAAGTCCTGTTAGTAAGTTTAGAGGAGGTCAGAGGCAGTAGTATTGTAGACACTCATGCTATACAGCGACTAGTACACCTCCACGATTTGCGGGCGTAGATTTGATGGATCTATTCACTCTAGACCGGGTCAGAGTTTCAGAACTCCGGGTTCTCAGTATAGGGGTGATTTAGGCCGGATGAGACTACCCTTACCACGATGTACTCAGTGCGGTAAGCTACATTGGGGACAATGCCGATTAGGTTTGGATGTTCGTTATGCTTGCGGCCAGTCAGTCTATGTTATGCGTGAGTGTCCATTCTGAGGTAGTAGAGGTATGATCCAGCTTACAGGATCAGCAGTTGGTTCTTCATCATATGTATGCCCTCCGGGGAAAAGATCACAGAAACCAGAATGTCGTGGTAGAGGCAGAGCAGGAGCACCAGTTCGAGTGGTCCTCAGCACCGTATTTATGCACTGGCTGGGCGACACGATCCTGGGTCTTCCCCCGATGTTGGCACAGGTATATTATCAGTATCTTCTCATGACGTATATGTATTGATTGATCCAGACTCTACATGGTCATATATTACTCCTTATATTGCCGATCGTATTGGGGTGAAACCTGAGCCAATTAAACCTTTTGAAGTGTCTACACCCATCGGTGACTCATTGATAGCTAGTCGGGTATATAGAAAATGTGTGATTATAATTTTTCACCATCATACTATGGCTGATCTACATGAGTTGAAAATGGTATATTTTGATATCATTATAGGTATGGATTGGTTGGCTTCTTGTTATTCCAATATTGATTGTAGAACCAAAATGGTTCGTTTCTAGTTTGTTTTAGAGTGGAAGGTTAATACAGCGTCTCCGAGAGGTAGGTTTATTTCCTATCTCAAGGAAAGGAAGATGATTGCTAAAGGCTGTATTTATCACTTAGTTCGTGTTCAGGATATAGAGGCAAAGTCGCCAACTCTCCAATCGGTCCTTGTGATGAATGAATTTCTGGATGTGTTTCCGGATGAGCTTCCAGGCCTTTCACCCGAGCAGGAGATTGATTTCTATATTGATGTGCTACCAGATACTAAGCCCATATATATTCCTCCATATAGAGTGGCTCCTGCAGAGCTGAAAGAGTTGAAACAACAATTGAAGGATTTGCTTCAGAAAGGCTTTATTAGGCCTAGTTCATCACCGTGGGGATCACCTGTGTTACTTGTAAGAAAGAAAGATGGCTCCTTGCGAATGTGTATTGATTACATACAATAGAATAAGGTGATGATCAAGAATAAATATCCGCTTCCAAGGATTGATGATTTATTTGATCAATTGCAGGGGGCCAAATAGTTCTCAAAGATAGATTTAAGATCTGGGTATCATCAGGTGAGAGTTAGGGAGAAAGACATTCCAAAGATAGCCTTGTAACGAGATATGGTAATTCGAGTTTCGGGTAATGTCGTTTGGATTGATAATGCATCGGCGGTGTTCATGAATTTGATGAATAGTGTGTTCAGGCCTTTTCTATATTCGTTTGTGATTGTGTTTATCGAAGATATCTTGGTATACTCTAAATCCGAGACAAAACCTGCAGATCACTTATGAACTGTCCTTAGAGTTCTTCAGGCTCGGGAGCTATTTGCAAAATTTTTGAAATGTGAGTTTTGGTTGCATTCTGTGACTTTTCTGGGGCATATTATTGCAGCTGATGTTCAGGTGGATACCCAGAATATTGAAGATGTAAAGACCTGGCCGAGACCTACAACACCTACGGAAGTTTGTAGTTTTTTGGGCTTGGTAGGTTATTACAGAAGATATGTAGAAGGCTTTTATTTTATTTTTGTACCATTGACGAAACTAACTCAAAAATCAACTAAATTTTAATGGACGGAAAGACAGATTGACTTCGGCCCCGGTTCTGACACTTCCTTAGGGGTCGGAGGGCTATGTTGTCTATTGTGATTCTTCAAGAGTAGGGTTGGGTTGTGAGTTGATGTATCACGGTAAAGTTATTGCTTATGCTTCAAGACAGTTGCGAAAACAAGAGAAGAACTATCCAACCAATAATCTTGAGCTAGCTGCTGTGATTCATGCCTTGAAATATGGAGGCATTATTTGTATGGTGTTCATGTTGATATTTATGAAGATCACAAGAGTGTTCAATATATTTTCAAGTAGAAAAAGTTGAACTTACTGCAAAGGCGATGGTTGGAGTTGTTGAAAGATTATGATGTTAGCATTCTATATCATCCCGGGAAGGCGAACGTCATAGCTGATGCTCTTAGCCGTAGATCTATGGGTAGCTTATGTGATGTTCAGCCAGAGAAAAGAGAGTTAGCTCGTGAGCTTCAGCAGTTAGCTAGCCTAGGAGTTCGGCTAATGGACTCGGGCAATATGGGAGTTTCCATTCAGAATTCAGCTGTTTCATCATTGGTGGTTGAGGTGAAAGAATGCCAGTGTGAGGATCCCATATTAGTTCATTACCGTAATACACTTCCTTAGAAGAAAAGTCATCCTTTGAGATTTGTGAAGATGGAGTTTTCAGGTGTCGAGGCAGATTGTGTGTTCCCGATGTTGCAGGATTGCATCACCAGATTTTAAAGGAAGCCCATTGTTCCCGTTATTCTGTTCATCCAGGAGCGACGAAAATGTATCATGATCTTAAATCCATATATTGGTGGGACAAAATGAAGAAAGACATAGCAGAATTCGTAGCTCAATGTCCTAACTGTCAGCAGGTAAAGATTGAGCATCAAAAGCCCGGTGGATTGTTGCAAGCTATGGAAATTTCGACTTTGAAATGGGAAGTGATAACTATGGATTTTATTGCAGGCTTACCTCGTTCTCAGCGAAAGTATGATTCCATATGGGTAATTATGTATAGACTTACGAAGTCAGCTCATTTTTTACCAGTCAGAACTACCTATGCAGCTGATAACTATGCAAAGCTTTATGTTAGAGAAATAGTACGACTCCATGGTGTTCCAGTAGCTATTATTTCTGATAGAGGAACCCAGTTCACAGCTAATTTCTAGAAGTCCTTCCAAGAAGGTTTGGGGACTCAGGTGAGTCTTAGTACAGTATTTCATCCACAGACCGATGGGCAAGCTGAGCGTACCATTCAGACTCTTGAGGATATGCTACGGGCATGTGTGTTGGATTTTGGAGGTAATTGGGATGATCACTTACCGCTTATTGAGTTTACTTATAACAATAGTTATCATTCCAGCATCCAGATGGCCCCGTATTAGGCTTTATTTAGGCACAAGTGTAGATCTCCAATTGGGTGGTTCGAAGTGGGAGAAGCTAAGTTAATAGGGCCAGACTTGATCCAGCAAGCCATGGAAAAGGTTAAGCTTATTCAAGATTGATTACTGACAACTCGGAGTCGCTAGAAATCTTATGCAGACAATCGCCAGCAAGGCTTAGAGTTCCAAGTCAATGACTGGGTATTCTTCAAGGTGTCACCGATGAAAGGTGTGATGAGATTTGGTAAAAAGGGTAAGCTTAGTCCTCGGTACATTGGCCTTACAAGATTGTGTGCAAGGTAGGCCAGGTGGCTTATGAGTTAGATCTACCTTCAGACTTGGAGTCAGTCCACCCAGTTTTCCATGTATCGATGCTTCGTAAGAGCATTGGAGATCCTTCCAGAATTGTACCTGTAGATGATGTTCAGGTCACTAAGCAATTATCTTACGAAGAAGTTCCCATTGCTATTTTAGATAGGCAAGTTCGAAGGCTCAAAACCAAAGATGTAGCTTCAGTTAAAGTTTTATGGGAAAACAATAATAGGGAAGAAATGACCTGGGAAGCTAAGGAAGATATGAAGTTCAGGTATCCACATTTGTTTCCACTCCCAGAGGAGATTCAGACAGAGGCACTATTGTCCTTAGGTATGTAATGCTTTCTTTCGATAATTTTTTGGTCGTGTGTGGCCATTATTATGGTTGTTATTATATCCCTGTGAGGTGATATATATTTTGGGTTGTTGTGACAGGATGGTAGTGACATATTACAGGAGAAACTCTGGCGAAATTTTTGTAGAATCCCTAAGAATCTAACATTCGAGGACGAATGTTCCTAAGGGGGAGGAATGTTACATCTTGGAGATTTCGTGACATTTGCATGATGAGTAAATTAACGCAGGCCTAAAAATGCATATGAAGCCCTTATAAGGTTAAGAATGTTATCCAACAATTCCAAGTATGTACCTTAAGGTTTCAGACTCATATGAAGCGGCGGAAGTAAGTTTGTAAGATTGGAATTTCAGTTAAGGTTTGGGAAGATTTTGTATCATTTGATTTATACATTTCTTAGAATTACCTTGAGGGAGGGATCTATAAGGATTGGAAGTCAAACGAATCGGAAAGAGCGCATTTTCGCGAAATCGGGAAAATTGGGGGCATATACGGCCGCATACTCAGTATGCTGGACCGCATATGGGCATCAAACTCCCAAAATTTTCAACCCTCACTACCCAAACTCCTCCCTAAGTAGAGGAGGGGAGATGTGGCCGCATATCCAATATGCTGAGCTGCTTCTCCACCGCAAAGTGATGCGGGGGAGCGATTTTGCCACCTTTTTAAACCCAAAGGACCCCATTTTCATCCCAACCTCGCACACTTATTTCCCCACACTTCTAGAGAGTTCTTGAAGGTTCCATAACAGTCCAAACCTTTCCATAGAATCAAGAGAAAAGATCAACATCAAAACCCCAAAGCTAATCCAAGGAAGGTGAAGGTTCTTGTTTCTCTTCAAAGTTGTGATGAACTTGGCCTTGAAAGGAGTTGAGGAAGGTGAAGTTCCTCTATTATAAGGTATGTTCTTCCTATTATTTACATGATTGAATGGATGCAAAGGTTTAGTGACCCTTGGAAAGGAAAAGAATTAAAGTGGAGAAGTCATAAATGTTGAAGTGAAGAAGATGACTATGAGATGAACTTAAAAAGGGGATTTTGTGTAAATTCGAGACTAAATTGAATATAAATTCCTGATTATGATATTGTGGATGTTGTTATTGTTGTTTGGGAGTTGTTTTGTGATATGATGGAATTTGATAAAATAGGGGAAATGCTGCCTAAATTTCGTTAGCTCGCTAATTATATTAGTTTGAACTTAAGAGTGTATTTGATACCTAACCTTAGTACGAATGCTTTTCAATGTATATTTTGCGGACTTTGGAGGAGAACGTTAAGTAATTAAGAAGATGTAAAGGTATGAAAGGCTAACCCTTTCCTTTCAAAGGCAGGGTTTCCCCTATTGTGCATCCTTCTAAGATGTCTGTAATGTTCTATTCCTATAAAATGCTAGAAGCTCATGACTACCAAAATTCTTAAGATATTATTGATAAAATCCCTTCATAGTGATGATGACAAATCTGATGATGATGTTACCTTTACTTATGATATATATGTCTATAGTTATTTTATGATACCGAGCTTATATAGCCGGGTATGATATCTATTACGCGCGCACCACTTCAATTGGGTATGGACAACACCGATTTTGATATGGTCGAGTATGGTCAATACAGAGCCTTATATGGCTGGGTATGGGTGATACCGATCCTACATGGTCGGGTATGGTATAGTATATGTATATGTATGAAGTGCTTCTTCTAGAGAAAGGTTAAGTTGCATAACAAACGTCATAAGAAGTGTATGAGGTATAAATTGTTCACTTTATCTTATGTTATCTTCACGCTCTCATCATGCTGCCATTCATGCCTTACATACTCAGTACATTGTTTGTACCGACGTCCTTTTATTTGTGGACACTGTGTTCATGCCCACAGGTAGACAGGGAGACAGATCAGACCTTTAGGCTGCTTCGTTGGTGATTGCATATTAGTGCTCCTTTTGATCCAGAGATGCAGTAGTTGGTATTGTTCTTTTTGTGTAGATATTTGGGCATGGCGGGGTGCTGTCCCATCTTTATGATATCAAATACTCTTCATAGAGGCTCATAGACAGATATGTATAGCTAGGTATCTCGTAGTCTTATTGGTTCACTTTTTGTATATCATTTTGGTGGCCTTATCGGCTTGTATATATGGGCATAGATAACAATGTTGTATAAAATCGTATATGTTCAATAGAACTTGTGTCTTTTTAGTTCATGATGATTAAGAGTTAGCCATTTGGCTTACCTGGTTATGATTATGAAAGTATGTTGAGAGGTGCTCGGTAGGTTAGCTCCGGGTGCCCGACAAAGCCCTTCGATTGGGTTGTGACACGAACTGACATTTTTTTATTTGTGGATGTTGCGTTCATGCCCTCAGGTAGACAGAGAGATGGTTCAGACTCATACGCTGTCTTCTCAGCGGTTGTACAGGAGCACTCCACTTGTTCCGGAGTTGCAGTCCAATTTGTATGATCCTTTTGTGTACAGATGGGTACAGCGGGGTCCTGTCCCATCCTTATTATGTTATGTACTCCAGTAGAGGCTCATAGATAGATATTCATAGTTAGATGTCCTATGGCCTTCTCTGTCTATGCTTAGTTGTATCGTCATTTTGATACCCTGCTCGGCATGAATACTTGGGATCAGCTTGATGATGTATGTATATTATCTTTTAGGCTTGTGTCCCATACTGTTATATTATTTATTAGTTAGCATGATGGCCCACTTAGGTATGGATATGAGATGCATGTATACGTTGTGGTGCTCAGTAGGTTAGCTCCGGGTACCGGTCATGGCCCTCCAGTTGGGTCGTGACAAAAGTGATATCAAAGTAGTAAGTCTTAGGGTTTGTCTACGAGCCGTGTCCAATAGGGTCTTGTTTATGGGTATGAAGCGCGCCACACTTATAAACAGGATGCATGGCATTTAGGATGGTTAGCCTTCTTTATATCCTAGATCATGCTATAGAGCTGAGTCATAGGGTGTAAATCTTCAACCCTGACCTCTATTGTTTTATAGTTTGACGATGACTCCTTCAAAAAAGACTACGGGTAATTCGAGAATTGCAATGATGACGGGGGAAGGAAGAGGAGTAATATCAAAAAGGAACCTAGAGTGGAATATGTGGTCAGGCGACAGGTTAAGGGTGCGACTGGTAACATGGAAATGGTTTGATTAGACAGGAAAAGTATATATAAGACATTGTTCGATGGAGGAATTATATCCACAGAATTCCAAATAATGGGTGACAAGAGGAATCTGTAAGATATGAATGACTTGTAAGTAAGAGGAGATAGTATAGTATGAGAAGATGACTTGAGAAGCTAAGAAGGTATAAGATCCAGGTATGCGCACTTGTTTCCACTCCCAGAGAAGGTTCAGATAGAGGCATCATTGCCTTCAGGTGCGTAATGTTTCATTCGTTATGACTACGAGTCGTGTGAGGCTATTATTGTTATTGCTTGTTGTGGCCCTGTGTGGCATTGTATATTTTGCGTTGTTGTGTAATAGGTTGGTAATGGTATAAATACAAGGGAAACTCTGCCAAAATTACTATAGGATCCCTAGGAGTTTAACATTCGAGGACGAATGTTTTTTAGGGGGGAAGGATGTTACACCTCGTAGTTTTGTACATTGAGATTCGTCATATGTTAGTTGTCTTAATGTTAGACACCGGAGTTAACTTCAAGGTTATATGAGATTATACATTCCTAACTTATGCTTATAAGTGTTTAAGTTCATGTTTAGAAAGTTATGGAAGGATTGGAGAATAAGAGAATCGAAGAAATTAAGTTTGTCAAAACTTTGGGAAAACTTGGAAGAATTTTGGACAAGAAATTTTGGTTCAACTTGAGAGAGGTATATCTCCTACAATATGAGGAGTTATGGAATGCATAGCCTATGTAAATTGAAGTTCAGAGAGTTTTCTTTCCAATGCAATTGACAGACCACACATCCGAGACTACGGTGGAAGATATGGCCAGTAAAAAAAATTACGATTCTTCTAATGCAATTCGACGGTGCAACTGGACGGTCCGTCGAAGTAAACCATTGAGTTGAGGCGGTGGAACTTTCCTATTTTGTTACAAATAAAAGGGGCACGACCTTGGGTTCATTTTATCACCAAAAACATATCCTTCTAGACCCTATAAGCTCTATCAAACACTCCAAATCATTCCAAGCCATCACAAGAAAAGATTAAGCTTCAAATCAACAACTAGTTTATAAAAGGTGATTGTTCTTGCTTATACTTGGAGTTTTGATGAACTTGGTCTTGAAACAATTTGTGTGAGTTGAAGTTCTTCAAGTATAACGTGTGTTCTTTATCTTGTTTCTTATGTTGAGTTTATTTGAAAGTTAAACAAGTCTTATAAGTGAAAAGAGTTATGGAGAAAAAGTCATAAAGTGTTGTGTTGTAGTTGTTGGTTATGGATTGAATTTGAAAGGAAGTTTTGGATGGATTTGAGTCTAGTTTAAATGTAATATATGGGCTATGTTATTGTTGATGTTGTTAATGATGTTTGGTAGTTATTTTGGTGTTGGTTCGGAGTAGATAATATAGGGGAAATGTTGTCCGAATTCCGTTAACGCATTAACTAGCTAAGTTTGAGTGTGTAAGTGTCCCTATGGCCTAATTGTTGTATGAATCATCATGGATTTAGTTTTGCAAGCTCGAAAGGTAGACTTTGAGTGGCTAAGTAAGCAGCAAGGTATGTTAAGGCTGTCCCTTTCTTTCTTAAGGCATGATCCTATTGTTACGAGTTTATACAAGTGATATCCATGATGACTCCATTCGTAGAAACATTAGAAGCTTACGGTTCTTGATGTTCTTTTGACATTATTGATCTTGTTCACTGTCGTTAATCTCATCACCAAGATATTCCGTACTGACCCCCTTTCTTCGGGGGCTGCGTTTCATGCCCGCAGGTACAGACGCCCACTTTGGTGATCCGCTAGCTTAGGACATCTACTCTGCTATCTTGCAGCGCTCCTTTGTTCCGGAGCCTATATTTTGGTACAGACTCTTCCGTTGTATATGCATATGTCCATTCAGGGGTACGACGGGGCCCTGTCCCGCCATATGATTCTGTTGTTACTATTAGAGGTCTGTAGACATATATGTGGGTTATGAATACTACTGTTCAGTTGTGTTCGTATGATTTATGTTTTGGGCGGTCCCATTCGCCGTGGCAGCCTTATCGGCTTGCGTTTGTATATATTTTGGGACGTTGTGCTTTATGATAGCCTTGCTGGCTTCTGTGATATATATTTGTACATGCGACACTTTGGAGACGACATCTGACCTTTGTATATGTATAAGCTATTTGTATGCGGATTCTGGTTAATGGATGTGTACGAGTGTCCAGCTCGGGCACTAGTCACGGCCTACGGGGTTGGGTCGTGACAGTTACCACTGATCAGTTGGGAAGATAACACTAGAATGATAAGTAGGTCAGAGCCACAGTATTGTGCATATATGTAGTAAAGCGTACGAGAGTATAAAGAGGCATATATACTAGATTCTCATCGGTAAGTCAGAGGTGCCGGGTTGATTCTTATCCTTTTTCTTTATAGTATATGTTTATTATGTTATATTTTCACCTTACATACGCGGTACATTATTCGTACTAATGCCCTTTTGTTTATAGACGCTGCGTTTATGCTCGTAGGTAGACAGAGAGACGGTTCAGACTCATAGGCTGTCTTCTCAGTGGTTATACAGGAGCACTCCACTTGTTCCGAAGTTGTAGTCTAGTTGGTATGATCCTTTTATGTACAAATGGGTACAGCGATGTCCTGTCCCATCCTTATTATGTTATGCACTCCAGTAGAGGCTCGTAGACAGATATACACAGTTAGATGTCCTATGGCTTTCTCAGTCTATGTTTAGTTATATCATCATTTTGGCAGCCTGGTCGGCATGTATACTTGGGATCAGCTTGGTGATGTATGTATATTATCTTTTGGACTTGTGTCCCATACAGTTATGATATTTATGAGTTAGCATGATGGCCCACTCAGGTATGGATATGAGATGCATGTAGGCGCTGTGGTGCTCGGTAAGTTAGCTCCGGGTGCTCGTCATGGCCCTCCAGTTAGGTCATGACAACATATGTGTTGCTAGCTTGGTTTTTTTCAATCTTTCTAAGACTAATCTTTTATCGTAATTGACTTAGGAGCCATGCACCACTTTTTTAGGGAATGAAGCCTTTGTGGACTTCCAACGGATCCCACATGTATAATGTGGAATATCTGTAGGAATCCATATTAAGGTTGTTAATAAGATCGTATAGAGTGAATTAGTTTCACGTGAAAATGAGATTTTATCCTACATAACACTTTTAGTTTCTCCTTATACTTTCAAGGATATTTCTTTGTATTGATTTATTATATTTAGGTTTTAATTGGAATTTTCATGACATTAAGGCATAGGAACACTTATTTGGTTCTGGTTTTATCAAAAATGATTTTATTTATAATGAATTTTGGATATTAGTTCCTTTAATCTAATTGTTAGCTTTTCCAATTGCCTTATCGCATAATCACAATGATAATGTGAAATTTGACATGCTAGAGTTGGTCATATGGGCCTATGACATGTGGATAAGTCCACTTGTAAATAATATCTAGTTCGAAAAAGCTAAAAGAAAATCATCTAATAGCACCACCAAGATTGATTTTCCATTGCATAGATTTATTCTGAAGTTGTATTTCCATGAATGCGAAAATGTGCCAAAGAGCATCTAATTTCATCATATTAATTGATAAAATTACTCGTTTTGGTGATGTCCATTTGATGTCACATACTCTAAGGCAACAAGTTGTTTTATGAAGTATGTGAAAAAAAAGTGGAAATCAATTGAATAAATCAATAAAAGTGTTGAGAACCAATTGATTGAGGCCACAAACACGTCTTGGCCCCATTAAGCGATTTTTTGGTGATGAAAGTGGAGTTGTTAATAAGTTGACTATTCCAATATTTCATAATAAAATGTGTTGTGGAGATCATAAATAGAATGCTCCTTGAAACGATTAGATCAATGATGGTGCAAGTAAGTTACATGTTACAAATTGGAGATGTGTTCACTAATTTGTTGCCTACGTTCTTAATCGTGTGCCAGTGGAATCAGTTACATCTACACCGTATGAGTTATGGAGTAATAGATATCTCAAGTATTTTGTGAAACCTCTGTGATGCACCACTTATGTATATAGTTTTCTCATGGCATATTCGGTTCAAGAGGAAGCAAAAGTGTCTACATGTACGTGTTTATGAAGCTACATCACAGTGGGAGGGTAACTGAATTCGACTCAAGAAGTGTCACATATATCCAAGGAGGTTGAGATAGGTTTAGGCTTATCTACTCATGAACCTAAGGACCAAGATCAAATAGGTTCCCTTCATTCGAGTGGGAGATTTTTAAGTGATGATGAATTAATATCTCATCTAGATCAACCTTCATCATCGGATGCTAATGAAAGTGATCCTTCTCTGAGTGGGAGAGACAATGTCACGACCCAATTTATGATTCGTGCGGGTACCTACCTTATCTCATCTGATCGGAGAACCCTTACCAACCATCCCATTAATAAAATCGTTTGAAAAGTAAATACGACAGATGACAATAAATAATAAGCGGGATACATCTTTACACTATTTATTAATTTAGAAAATGCACTTTCCCATGACCTAGTCTAGACTTGTACAAGAGCTTCTACAACCCAGAGGAAATAACCAAAAGTAAAAATGACCCAACTTCTGCCTCTAGAATTAGATATGCACAAGCTGTAGGAAGATATCCGCCACTTTAGCTAACGAAACCTTCAAGCAATAACATAAAACACATCTACACCCCAGGAGGAATGTAGCAAGAGTAGTATCAATACACCACACGTACTGGTAACCATCATAAGCCGACTAAGATTAGTTAACGTAATACAGTATAGAATCAATCAAGATAAACAAATAAGTACAGTCGTGCACACCTTTATAAATCATATCCTTAGATAACAGTTTTGACACAAGCCTACCTAGATCCCTCTATCTCCATCACAGCAAAGTAACAATGGAAAATAAAACTATGAGACAATAATCAGTCTCAACTCAAGAAGGACTCTTAGACCACCTGACTCTCAAGGGTTAATGAATATGAAAACAGCAAACCATCACGTCAACCCATCCTAGGTAGAACCACAACACCGTACCTTCCTTTTAATGATTTGCCGGACTCGTAACTTAGCAAGTAGACACAACAGTCAGCGATCCAAAATGAACATCAACAAATAATCACCCACCAATCACAAGAGTAGAAATAAGTAAAATGCAATGCAACCAATGATAGTATTACAACTGCACACACATGCTAATGGTATTATTCACTCAATAGCCATGACCTATAGGGGACCCATTGTGTTCATGTACCATTCGCTTCGGAACTGACCTCGGATCACGGCCCCATAACTAGGCCATATCCTTACCCCCTGTCAAATGTTCCTTTGTGTGTGTGTATATATATATATATATATATATATATATATACTGTTTGAACTAGAAACGTGTTGAGATTCATATTGTGATTAGATATATATATATATATATATATAAAGGAACAAATAAGTAAAGAGTACCAATGCCAACAAATGCAAGACCCCAATTTCAATCAATAAAACGAATATCAATGAATACACCATGCCACAGTTCATGATAGACTCAAGAAATCAACTCAATAACATGAATACACAATGAAGTCATATACATTCAAGTACGAGTCACCCCAGCATACGGTATAACAAGACCCTATTGTGGCCAACACCGTAATAGAAAAACTCCCACACACTAACTAAATCTGCACCAAGAATGTATAGACACCACTTCCTTCCCCTCAAACATAACGACTACTCGCCTTGGTCCAACTTCTCATTTAATGGCGACTAGCCCACAGAAACAACATTCATACTACCTAGTTAATATCCAACCGAACTCCGTGTCCGAAGACCTAATCATGCTTACTCCCGTCAATTCTATAACATATATACTACTCACTAATCAACTAATCAAAATCTAACTCAAGAAAACCATAACCTACCTCGATGTCGAGCAGCAGTCACGAACATCCATGAAATCTTCACCCTTCCATTTTTTAACCGAAAGCCATGATGAAAAGGTATAAGGATATCATGAATCCGAGAACAAGATTCAAATTAATGCATATGTGGTAGTGTAAGTTATATAATTAACTAATCTTTACAAGTCATGCAATATAATCCTCCCCTTGATGTTACACCTTGCATTTTTAGAGCATGAGCATGCCACGTACTTCACCGTATTAATGGAATATAGGAGACATCTCATGATGTTTTGGAAGGTACAAGCCATGGGAAGTTCATAACAATGAAGTAAAGGATGAATTACGATCTCATAAGTCGTAACCAGGAAGGACAACCATGAAACCAAAGGACATGACCATTATCAAGTATGATTAATGTTAAATATCATGTATGGAGAGTTTTAAAACATTCCGGGACCAAGCAAATCGAAGAAAATAAGTTTGTCGAAAATTTGAAAAAAAGTTGGCAAAATTTTGGGTAGAATTTTGGGTCAAATTTGGAGGGGTATATCTCCTGATATATTAGGAGTTTCAAGGTGTTTCAAAAGCCTAAAATGAAGTTCGTCGAGTCTAGTTTCCAACTCAACAAACTTCTCATCAAAACGACATCGGAGTAAGGAGTTATGGCCATTTTAAGATAACCCATCCAAGCTGCCAAATGGCTTCCGCGGGTCCCACTTGGGAAAGTCGGTGGAATCGACTTATGAGGGGTATAAAAACCCCGTCAACCCCATTTTTTCATCATTCTAAACACTCATGAGTCCTAGAAACTTCCTAACACATCCCCCAAACATTTATAGCCCATTAAATCAAGGATTTAAAAAGATTACACCTAACTAGTTCATGAAAGGTGATTGTTCTTGCTTCTACTTGATGTTGTGGTGAGGTTAGTCTTGATGAAAGTTCGTGTGGATAAATTTCTTCAAATATAAGGTATGTTCTTCATCCTATCTCGTTTGTTGAGTTGATTTGAAGGTTCAGCAAATCTTAAAAGTGAAAATAGTTATGGAGGAAAGGTCATAAAGTGTTGTGTTATAGTTGTTGTGTTTATAGACTGTTTTGAGCATATTGTGGCCATGTGGTTGGGCTGATTTCCATGTATATGGATAGTATCTAATGCTGTTGGGGTGTTGATGAAATTATGCTCCTTGATTGGGAAGAAAGGAAGTGTATATTGTAGTTATATGTTGAAAAACATTGTGTGGGATGTTTATGGAATATTTGGGTATTGATGATGATGTTGTTGATATTAGTATTGCTATTTCTATTGTTGTCGATTTGTTGATATTGTGATTTTGGGCTAGGGATATAAACAGGGGAGATGCTGCCCGAATTTCGGCAGATTCTAAAGGGGTTTAATTTTGAAGTCTTAAGATAAGCATGTGACAATAAGCCTAACAATAATATGATTTCTCTTGAATGTAGATTTAAGAGCTTGGGACAATAAACGTTAATTAATGAAAGACCGAAAAGGTACGTTAAGGCTGTTCCTTCTTTTCTTGGCATGTTTCCATATATGGTAAGAGCGTGATAAATCTTATGACTAGAGATTTGTCAAAGTAGACCTTATCATATTGTTTTCTACGTTTTCGAGTGTTATGTTATTCTTTTTGAGAGGCCACATCCCCTTCCTATGTCCTGGAGTTCATAGAGTGACAGAAGAGACATGTTACAGAGTTGGTACTTTTCAGCATATGCACGATATACATATATTTACATTTTATATTACCTGGCTTACGAGCCACAGAGTTATTACCTGGCCTATGAGCCACGGAGTTATTACCTGACCTACGGGTCATGGAGTTATTACCTGACCTATAGGTCATGGAATTGATTATACCTGGCCTATGAGTCATGGAGTTATCTATGCCTAACCTTCGGGTCACGGAGTTATATCTATAGAGTTGTGTTAGCTTGCCTCAGATGAAAGGCAACCTAGGTAGACTAGTTCCAGATGTTTTCTTGAAATATCCAGAGCATTGGTTGTTACTTTATTTCGTTCTGCTACTTTGTCTTACATATTCGGTACATTATTTGTACTGACGTCCCTTTATCTGGGGGCACTGCATTCATGCCTGCAGGTACTGATTGACAGGCGGATAGACCTCCCGAGTAGGCGTAATCAAATATCAGTTGTTCGGTGAGCTCCCTTTCTGTTCGGAGTTGCCAGGTCCTTTGGAGTTTTCCATTTTGACTCCAGATTGTATGGTACGGTCCACACATATCCCTAGAGGCTTGTGACGAGTCCTGTACATAGTATGTCGGTGTGATAGCCTTGTCGGCTTGTATATGTCTGTTGGATGTTGTTGGTTTTGTACGATTAAAGCAGCCCCCTCGGCTTGCTCAGTTATATATATATATTTTGGGTGTGCGCCCAGTTCAGATGAGACAATCAGCATTTTTATATATCTTCATATTGGACATTATCAGTTTAAGTTGGGGGTCAGTCCCCAGGATTTCAGATTTAGAGTGGTTCGCTCGGGCCTAGTTTGGCTTCGGGTGCCGGTCATGCCACCCTGGAATTGGGGCATGACAAGCTTGGTATCAGAGCAGTTCGTCCTAGGGTGTGTCTATGAGCTGTGTCAAGTAGAGTCTTGTTTATGGGTGTGAAGGGCTTCACACTTATAAACAAAAGGCTGCAGTGCTTTTAGGAATGATGGACCTTTCTTTCTCATCTTAGATCGTACCGTGGAGCGAAATTATAGGATGTGATATCTCTGATTCTAACCCTAAATATTTTGATCATGGATAAGCAGTTGATTATGCCGCTATGAGGTAATTCATGAGAATTAAAAGTTTTACTCCGGAAGGTATGTTTCCTGTCCTATTGATATTGATTGACTTTGATATGAGAACCTGAGTTAAAAGTTACGGGTATTGTG
The DNA here is from genome assembly GCF_029784015.1 of Lycium ferocissimum. Taxonomy (NCBI): domain Eukaryota; kingdom Viridiplantae; phylum Streptophyta; class Magnoliopsida; order Solanales; family Solanaceae; genus Lycium; species Lycium ferocissimum. Next base: position 38,867 of record NW_026725628.1, read on the forward strand.
ATCGCCCTGTGTGGCATTGGATGTGTTTTCTGGGCTGTGTGCAAGAATAAGGCAGTAAGAAGTAAAAAAGAAACTCTGCTGAAATTTTTACAAATTGAATTGTTTGAATGTCTAGGCTATAGAGGAAGAATGAAGGGAAAATATGACAATTGGATGTTTGGTAAGTTATGATTGAATGAAAAATTATGAGACACATTGAAAGAGAAGTTTTAGAATGATTTTAATTTAAGGGAAGAAACTTGGAGGGGAAAAATGATTAGTAATTAAAGGAGTTGGAATGAGTGCATTCGAGATTTCGGAGAATTGAGATTTATTAAAGATATAGGGAAAGTTGACATTAAGAATTCAAATGCAGTATTACAATTTATAGATTGGTGAGTAAGAGATAACGAAAAGATATTGATATGGAAAGGAAGTTAACGAGTAGGGGAAAGTTTTACCCTAGAAGTTTATACATACATAAGACTAGGACGGGTTGATGACAGGCGCACAGACTCATTTTATCGGACTTTCCTATATGATGTGAGTTTACATTGGGATTCAGAAGTCACCAGTCATTCGACTTCAAGGGGGTTTCTGAGTATTTGATAGTTGGTACTATTCTGAGAATCATTATGGCTAAGTTACTTCAGGTATTAATGATGACCTTGAACTCAAGAATGCGAAATGGATAGGTAAGTTGGAATGTAATTATGATTGTCTTCTAGATTGCTTATATAACTTCTAAATGTGATGTTGCGTGGCCAACGAAGGAAGTAGAGATTGTATCAACCTTAGGAATATGTAGTGTATTTCTAGCTAATCCTTATAAGAAGTATCCACCTCAATTTTTTTAGACGGGTGTTGTGAAGGTTATTTGACGATAGAGAAATTAGGTGCGATGTCGGCTTATGTGTAAGGAGAGAAGAGAGTAGGTGTACAAGTGAAGATAAAATATCGCAAGGATTGATTCGGTTGCTACAGGAATGTAGAGAATGTGAGGTTGATTATTTTAGACAAAGAGACAGGGTACAAGTACGAGTAAAGATTTTTAAGTAAAGTTATATTGTCGGGACTCACAGTTAGGGAGTAGAAAGATATGCTAGGAAGGCTTACAACTTTAGACATACGAAAAAAAAATACGAGAAACCAGAATAGCCCGAGGAAAATTAGGAGCATATGAGCTTTACAATTAGAATTCTCTGGCTAGCTGGACAAAAAGAGAGGGCAGATGTATTAAAGCCACAGATTTAGGAAAAAATCAAATGGCAATGGGATATCTCGCAAGAAAAAGGTGTTGAAAAGCGATAAAAAAGATAAGTCACAAGTGGATACCTCGAGTATTATGTATACCCTTATGATTGATATTATGACATGATAAAAATATTGATTGTCTTTGTATGTCAAAATTGAGGTAGCAAGCGCTACGAGAGAATCAGGATTGGGTTTTCTCGAGGATTAAAGTCAAATAGCGGCAACCCGACAAGAAACTTGGAAGAAAGGAATGTGAGTGGTGTTGTTCTCGGGTTGGAGTGAGTTTCGGGTGAGTTGGGAGGTTGGTTGGGTTGTTTGAAATATTGTATGAATTGCTTAAAGTGTTCTTGTATATTGTTTGAATGGGTTCGGATTAGTAATTGAACGTATGAGTGTTAATGTTAGTTTGATTATATGTGGTTAGTTGAATATAGTGGAATGTCTCCAAGTATGTAGCAAAGTGTGGTTAATGTTAGAATGCGTTGGAATTGGATATTGATGTTGTTAGTTTGGTTGTTGGTGTTGTTTTTGATGAATTTGGCCGAGTTGAATTCTCGGGGTTGTTGTATTTATCGGGGAAATGCTGCCCAAATTTCTGTAGAATTTGGTGTTCGCTTGGAATTGAATACCTAAAAGCCTATAACTAATGTTTGATATATATTGACGTCATGTAGATCATGGGGTGCCCGAGACTTGAGGATTGGATTAGCTTGAGAGCGGACGAGGTATGTGAAGCCTAGTCTTTCTTTCTTTTGGCATGCCCTAGTGTTAATTAGGTTGTGACACGAGCCTCGGGGTAACTCCACTCTCGAGATCCGAGCTTACATACGCATCTTATTCGCTCCCAAAGATTTACTCTCTTAATGTATCCTAACTAAGGTTCTTATGTTTTCATTTGATTGAATTTCAAAAGTTTTATAAAGGATTTTGCTTTTTAAAGATTCCGAAACTACGAACGCTCGTAACTTTCGTAGACGAGCTCGGATCGCCCCGAAACTTTCGTAGGGGATTCCATAAGTCCTAACATCCCCTAACTTCCATAAGCGGGCTCGGATGGGGTTGACACCCGTCCGTGGGTCCCGTGACTTTTCTATGCTTGTCCTTAATAACCTTTGGGAAAGACTTAGTATTACTTTCACCTTAACTCCCGAGTATGGATTCCTTATTTATTTAATGAGTTTATGACTATGATTTTATGCATATGGTTACTCACGACTCCGCTCGTGCATATGGTTAGTATTTCCTTCGCCGGGTCCCGGGCCGGCTATGTTCGTGCGCACTATGTGATATTCGGCAGTATGATGTGTTACGGTTCACCGAGTTCCTCGCTAGAGGGCCGGGTACCGCTTATGGCGTTATGATGTGTTACGGCATTATGATGTGATGTGATATGTCGGGTTTCGGAGATATGAAATCTTCTGGAGTATGATGTGGTATGGCGCCATCGACAGGCGGGCGACCATCGTTCTAAGAGCCCATGCATGATTTATGTTTTTAAACTAAATGTTTTGACATTTTGCATATTGCACTTATTTTCTGTATCCTCTGTTCGGTTATGATTCTGTTACTATATTTTTCTTGCTTAGCATACTCAGTACATATTCCGTACTGACCCCCTTTATTCGGGGGCTGCGTTTCATGCCCGCAGGTACAGACGCTCAGCTTGGTGATCCACCTGCCTAGGACCCTGTTATATCCCGCACTTTTGTATGTCGGGACATTCCGGACTAGTTGCGGAAAGTTAAGGACAAGAGGATTCCGGGATATGAAGTAGAGATTTTAACCACAATTTATTTCAAAGCACGAATTGTTATGATTTCATTGGCATGAGTTGCCCATGGTTTCAGTAGCATGAGATATTATGGAATTTGGGATTAAAAGTGGGTTATGGAAAGTTGGACATCTCATAAGAAATTTGGGGGCCAAAAGTTAATTTTGAAACTTGAAATTTCATGAAATATTAGACCATGTGGCTAGCCACATGAGGTGTGGGCCATGGCCACATGGATACTTAATATATGTAGTAATATGATGATAATTTATCACATTTTCATCATTCTCATCTTTTGGAAATTTCAAGAAAGTTTGAGAGAGCTCAAGAGGAGCCATTCGGCCCCAAGCCTAGCCGAGAGAGAGCAAGAGAGAGTGATCAAAAAGAATAGTTTTCTCTAGAAAATCTACTCCTTAGAAGGTGCATAAACACGTGGTGGGGTCGTTGGAGTGGTAGAAACAAGCGTTGGGTCAAGGTGTGGCTCATAGCCAACTTGGAGGATCAAGTGAAAGAGGTATGGTTCAATCTCACTTTTCATATGTTATAGATGATTTGTGTATGTTGTGAAGCATAGAAATGAATGAAAATCATGGAAATATAGAAGTTGAAGTGTGGCCGTGTATGTGTAGGTATGGCCGTGCATATGTGTGTGTTGTGTAGGAGTGGAGAGTAATTGAATTTAGCATGTTTATGTGTTGTTGTAATGTGTAGAACGTGAATGGAACTCATGAGAGTATGTATGTGGATGTTGGGCCGAATAGGGGCTGTTTGGTATGCATGAAATGAATTAATGCTATCTAGTATTTTGGTTGTCGTCATTATGAATTCTATGACGTAAAATGAAGGTTAATAATTCAAGTTGAAGTTAGAAACCGTGTGGGCTGATTTGAGTCTCAATGTGATCTTATTATAGTTTCTTGAATTTGTAAGAATAATATTGTTAACGTGTGGCTTGGTGGTGTGGTTTATGAATTTGGAAGGAAGGGAATGTGTTCATGTTGTGTGGTCGGGTAGAGTAATGCCTTTGTTGGAGAGTTGGAATTATTGTGCAAGTTGCTTAAAGTATTCTTGAATGTTGCTTAAATGGTTTGAATATGTGAACTTGAATTGAATATAATTGGTATGTTGTCGAAAAATGTGGAGAAGAATTATTAGCGATATAATGCGTTTGAATTTATTGTTGATGTTATTAAAATGGTTGTTGGTATTGTTGTTGAAGAATTGGCCGAGTAGAAATCTCGGGGTTGTTGTATTTACGAGGGGAGGTGCGCCCAATTTTACGTAGAATTGGGTAATGGTTTGGAATTGAATTTCCTAGATACTTATAGCTGATGGTTGATATTCATTGACGTTGTGTAGACTTTGGAGAGCCGAGGCCTGAGTTTGGATTAGCTTAAGGAGCGGCCAAGGTATGTAAGGCTTCCTCTTCCTTTCTTTGGCATGTCTTAGACGTAAGGTGAATATCCTACGAACCTCGGGGAACTCCACTCTTAAGATCCGAGCTTATATGTGCTTCTTCTTTGCTTCTTAAAGTTAATTCTCCTAATGTAGTCAATCCAAAGTTCTTATGTTTTGATATGAATGAGTGTTAAAGGTTCTAAAAAGAATTGTGTCCTTAAAGAGGTTTCGTAACTACGAACTCCCGTAACTTTCGTGAACGAGCTCGGATCGCCCCGAAACCTTCATAGGTGGTTCCATAAGACATAATATCCCCCAACTTTCATAGGTGGGCTCGGGCGGGAGTGACGCTCGTCCGTGGGGCCCGAGACTTTTCTATGCTTAGACTTAGCAATTTTCCGAAAAAGACTTAATGTGATTATTCAATCCCCCGAACATGATTACCTACGTATTTACCGAGTATGAAATGAAGATTGCTATGCTTATGAATCCGGTATGTAATTATGATTTCCACAGTTCGGCTCGATATGTCCCCGAACGGCATTCGTAAGGAAATTTGATTGGACTATGGTCCTAATTTGTAAATACCGATTTGTCTTGATTAATTTATTAAGTTCTTATAAATGTATACTTTGCATATGGTTGTGAATGTTTTAAATTGCATATACTTCTCACGACTCTGCTCGTGCACACTACTGTTACTTCCTTCGCCGAGTCCCGGGCCCGGTTGTTATCGTGTGCATTATGCTATATTTCTGGAGTATGATGTGTCCGGTTCGCCGAGCCCCTTTGGCCGGGAACCGAGGATAATGGTGTTATGATGTGTCCGGTACGCCGCGCCCCTTTTGGCCGGGTACCGTGGTATATATGATGTGCTGTGTGACGGGGATACGGAGATATGAAAACTTCTGGAGCATGATGTGTTATGGCGCCAATGTCAGGAGGGCGACCATATTCTAAGAGTCGATGCATGATTTGCATTTGTTCAGTAAGTATTTTGATATTCTGATTATTATACGTGCTTTTCGTAATTTGCATATTATTTCCGACAATTGATACACATATGATGATCTGACTTACCGAGTCCCTCACTAGAGGGCCGGGACACATTTTGCGTACACAAGATATGTAACTTTAATAGTCTGGATTATGATCAGTCGGTATCGGAACCGGTGGTGGGGCAAACCCAGTGGTGAGGCAAATTCCACCCTGGTTTAGGCGAATCCCACATCGGTTGATGTCAGATCATATGATATGATTGATTTTCTGCATATACGGGATAAAATGTTTTTTTTTAAAAGAAAGTTAATCATTTTCACACTTTGGCTATTATATTCATTTTCCGTACCCTTTACTTTGATTATGATCCTATTTACTATCTTTCCTGATTTACATACTCAGTACATATTCCGTACTGACCCCCTTTCTTCGGGGGCTGCGTTTCATGCAGCGCAGGTACAGGTAGACGTTCTGGTGATTCATCGGCCTAGGGCATCCGTTCTGCTGTTTGGAGAGCTCTCTTGGTCCGGAGCCTACATTTTTGGGTACAGATACTTCTGTCATTGATATATATGTTGTTCACGGGTACGGCGGGGCCCTGTCCCGTCATATAGTTCTGTTTTGACTCTTAGAGGTCTGTAGACATATACGTGTGGGTTGTGGGCGAGTTTGGTACAGTTGTGTTTGTACGGTTTGTGTTCTTATGTTTTGGCAGCCTTACTGGCTTATGTCCGTTATGTATATATGTGTATATGTATGTATAAATATATGTCTGCTATACCTTTACCTATGCTTATGCTATTAGTAGGACAATTGTGGTTGATGGGTACGTATGAGTGCCCAGCTCGGGCACTAGTCGCGGCCTACGGGGTTGGGTCGTGACAGAAAGTGGTATCAGAGCGGTTAGTCCTCGGAATGTCTACAGACCATGTCCGGCAGAGCCTTGTTTATGGTGTGAAGCCGGCCACACTTATAAACAGGGGGCTGCGAGGAATTTAGGAATCAATGACCTTTCTTCTGTCTTAGATCGTGCGATAGAGCCAGAGTCTAGGGAAGACCACTTCTGACGCTTTCTTCTGCAGGTAGGTACAAATTGACAGAAGATGAAGAGGCCCGCTTCTGATGATGGGGGTGCCAATAAGGCCCCTAGAGTATCCTCAGGACCTCAGGCTCCGGGGCCCAGCAGGAGGAGCCCCAGTTATTCTATCGAGACGGACCCCTCAGAGGATCCTGCTATGATCCCCGAGAGTGTTTGACCCCCAGGGAGGAGGTAGGGCCTAGCAGGAGGAGCCCTAGCTATTCGATTGAGACTGATCCTTCGGAGGATCCTGCGACGATCCCTCCGGAGTCTGCGACCCCCAGTGAGGAAGATCCCCCGAGAGAAAGCGACTACGATACGGATCCGTCCGAGTATGGGGCGGGGCACCGGGAGAGGAGCTCCCCGACATCGTGCCGTCGCTCTATGGTGGAGCACTATGTTCCGCCGGCTTCCTTAGTGAGCGTTACGCCGTATTCTAGCCCTTTATCACGGTCATCGGTGAACTGTGAGTCGCCGGACTACCTATATCCCTCGGATTCAGACGAGGTGGATGACGAGGAGGAGTACCCTTCGCTCTATAGCCTACTAGATCAGGCTGGAGACAGCTCGTCCACAGGTATACGAGTATTTATTGGAATTTGTTCTATGTATGTGTATTTGTTACATAATTGTTACATAATGGCGGTAAGACGGAATGTAAGGGTCGATAGTCAAATATTCGTAAATCGGGATACTTAAGGTGTGTTCATCATTATAGTGGATCTAGAAGTCAAGGACGGAAGGTAGTTGTATCCGTAGATGAAAAGTGAATACGGAGGATCAAGAAGGGTAAAATCGTAATTGTGTCACGAGGGCGTCCGGAAACCTGTCAGGACTTTACTTTACTCCAAATTACGTGACGAAGGTCATGCGGTGAAGAGAACGCGATTATACCAGCATTAAAGCATTGTATTCCGACGAAGATTCAAAGTTAAGTGTCTTTGGGGTGAGGGAAATTTCAGGATGGGTGACCTCCCTGGGAAGTTTTTGAAAATCACACAAATTCAGGCGTAAGAGGCAAATGAGAAGCTAAAGTAGTCCAAAGGAAGTGGGGCGTGTGGAATGGGCCGAGACCTTAAGTGGTCACGTAGAACGAGGCAGATTAGATCGGTAAAGAGGAAGAAGATGCATCACGGCTTTGGAATCGGGGTGAGTTTGACTAGTGTTTGGAAATATTTTGTAAGTGAGATGGTAGTGACTATGCGTGCGTATAGTGTTCCAGTCATGGTTATATTAGTGGATATGTGACTTCCGGTAACCAACGTGGCGGTATAGAGAAGGCATTAAGTGGATAGGGTAACGAAGTTTAGACAAGAGACAGTATATAGCTGGCGCAAACATTACAAGGTAAGCTGGTGTTGTTTCATCGCAAGTTAAGTTTGGAAGTGTGAATGCAACGATATTTGGGAAGGGAAGAAAGCGAGTAGGTGAGAGGTTAGAGGATCAGAACATCGAAATCAAAATACTGCAGGATTGAAACTGGAAATATAGGCATAGGGTAAAGTATAATCGGGAATTAGTATAAGTACACCCCTAAAGGGGGAAGCGAGTGCGAAGGAAGCAAATGTAAAATGGAGATAATCGACCCTACGACATCCTGGATAGGGTGCCGGGGGCTACGATTGAGCTTCCAACCAAGGTGAGTCAATAAGATCCGAAAGCTGGCAAAGGAGGTTGAAGTTAGGAGGGTAATTGAGATAGTACCGGGAATAAATTGTGGAAGATCTTAAATGATACGACCTTAGAAGGTGAAGGCTCACAGCAAAGAATGAATACGACAAAGTGAAGTGACAAGCAAATTACGGAGGCATTGTGAAAGATAACGCCCATTTGTGCGGGATTAAAAGGAAGATGTAGGTAGCGGAATTATTCACCAATAATAGCAAGCCCTGAAATAAAAAGTAAGAAAAGGAAGGAATAGGAGCGTGATAAGACAGGCTACTAGCAAACGTTAGTACGGAAGGAGTATGTGGGGCAGAGTGAACTAGGAAAGGGGGAGACCGTGACCAAGATTGGAAACATTTTACATAAGTCGCTCAAGAGTGGCTATGTCATCTATGAATATCGATGTGCTAAGAATGAGGTCGAGTGAATGGTTAAACAAGGAAAGTTTGAATCCGGTAAAGACGAGATGGTTACGAGGTCCCGAATATGTTAAGGAAAGACAAGGTAGGACATAAGGGTCAGTAAAGTGACGTTAAGATACGTCTTGGGCTAAATTGGCACTTTCGCGTATTCACGTAAAGATGATAACACCAGGTGTAACCGGAGGGTTAGGAGCAAGATCTGGGTAAAGCGATGACAGGAGGATTTGAAATAGAGATAAGGAAGTGATACGAGACGATGTGCCTAGAATGCTATAAGCTGAGTAGAAGAAGGGAGTTATAAGATGAAATAAGCAAGGCAATCGGAACTAGTGGGCTACCAAGGAAGAGTAAATCCCTTGAGCGAAAATACTTGAAGACATTACCCACGAAAGGTGTAACAAGATTCGATAAAAGGAAAAGTCTAACCTGAAATATATTAGACTTTATTGTATTGCTCGTAAGGCGGAAGGTTGCGTACCGGAGACGTGGCGTGTATTAAGGTACTATGGCGGAGTAACAATAGGGAAGTGAGGGCTTGAAAGCTGAAGAGAAAATGTAGAAAAAGGAGTAAGTGGTAGTGGAGGCTGCACACTATGGTAACAAAGGAAACCCCCCCAAAATCCTTACAAGGCCTCACAAGGCTGGTTGAACATTCGAGGACGAATGTTCTAAAGAGGGGAAGGATGTTATATCCCGCACTTTTGTATGTCGGGACATTCCGGACTAGTTGCGGAAAGTTAAGGACAAGAGGATTCCGGGATATGAAGTAGAGATTTTAACCACGATTTATTTCAAAGCACGAATTGTTATGATTTCATTGGCATGAGTTGCCCATGGTTTCATTAGCATGAGATATTATGGAATTTGGGATTAAAAGTGGGTTATGGAAAGTTGGACATCTCATAAGAAATTTGGGGGCCAAAAGTTAATTTTGAAACTTGAAATTTCATGAAACATTAGACCATGTGGCCGGCCACATGAGGTGTGGGCCATGGCCACATGGATACTTAATATATGTAGTAATATGATGATAATTTATCACATTTTCATCATTCTCATCTCTTGGAAATTTCAAGAAAGTTTGAGAGAGCTCAAGAGGAGCCATTCGGCCCCAAGCCTAGCCGAGAGGGAGCAAGAGAGAGTGATCAAAAAAAATAATTTTCTCTAGCAAATCTACTCCTTAGAAGGTGCATAACCACGTGGTGGGGTCGTTGGAGTGGTAGAAATAAGCGTTGGGTCAAGGTGTGGCTCATAGCCAACTTGGAGGATCAAGTAAAAGAGGTATGGTTCAATCTCACTTTTCATATGTTATAGATGATTTGTGTATGTTGTGAATCATAGAAATGAATGAAAATCATGGAAATATAGAAGTTAAAGTGTGGCCGTATATTTGTAGGTGTGGCCGTGCATATGTGTGTGTTGTGTAGGAGTGGAGAGTAATTGAATTTAGCATGTTTATGTGTTGTTGTAATGTGTAGAACGTGAATGGAACTCATGAGAGTATGTATGTGGATGTTGGGCCGAATAGGGGCTGTTTGGTATGCATGAAATGAATTAATGCTATCTAGTATTTTGGTTGTCGGCATTATGAATTCTATGACGTAAAATGAAGGTTAATAATTCAAGTTGAAGTTAGAAACCGTGTGGGCTGATTTGAGGCTCAATGTGATCTTATTATAGTTTCTTGAATTTGTAAGAATAATATTGTTAACGTGTGGCTTGGTGGTGTGGTTTATGAATTTCAAAGGAAGGGAATGTGTTCATGTTGTGTGGTCGGGTAGAGTAATGCCTTTGTTGGAGAGTTGGAATTATTGTGCAAGTTGCTTAAAGTATTCTTGAATGTTGCTTAAATGGTTTGAATATGTGAACTTGAATTGAATATAATTGGTATGTTGTCGAAAAATGTGGAGAAGAATTATTAGCGATATAATGCGTTTGAATTGATTGTTGATGTTATTAAAATGGTTGTTGGTATTGTTGTTGAAGAATTGGCCGAGTAGAAATCTCGGGGTTGTTGTATTTACAGGGGAGGTGCTGCCCAATTTTCTGTATAATTGGGTAATGGTTTGGAATTGAATTTCCTAGATACTTATAGCTGATGGTTGATATTCATTGACGTTGTGTAGACTTTGGAGAGCCGAGGCTCGAGTTTGGATTAGCTTAAGGAGCGGCCAAGGTATGTAAGGCTTCCTCTTCCTTTCTATGGCATGTCTTAGACGTAAGGTGAATATCCTACGAACCTCGGGGAACTCCACTCTTAAGATCCGAGCTTATATGTGCTTCTTCTTTACTTCTTAAAGTTAATTCTCCTAATGTAGTCAATCCAAAGTTCTTATGTTTTGATATGAATGAGTGTTAAAGGTTCTAAAAAGAATTGTGTCCTTAAAGAGGTTTCGTAACTACGAACTCCCGTAACTTTCGTGAACGAGCTCGGATCGCCCGAAACCTTCATAGGTGGTTCCATAAGACATAATATCCCCCAACTTTCATAGGTGGGCTCGGGCGGGAGTGACGCTCGTCCGTGGGGCCGAGACTTTTCTATGCTTAGACTTAGCAATTTTCCGAAAAAGACTTAATGTGATTATTCAATCCCCGAACATGATTACCTACGTATTTACCGAGTATGAAATGAAGATTGCTATGCTTATGAATCCGGTATGTAATTATGATTTCCACAGTTCGGCTCGATATGTCCCCGAACGGCATTCAGAAGGAAATTTGATTGGACTATGGTCCTAATTTGTAAATACTGATTTGTCTTGATTAACTTGTTAAGTTTTTATAAATGTATACCTTGCATATGGTTGTGAATGTTTTAAATTGCATATACTTCTCACGACTCTGCTCGTGCACACTATTGTTACTTCCTTCGCCGAGTCCCGGGGCCGGTCGCTATCGTGCGCCTTATGCTATATTTCTGGAGTATGATGTGTCCGGTTCGCCGAGCCCCCTTTGGCCGGGAACCGAGGATAATGGTGTTATGATGTGTCCGGTACGCCGCGCCCCTTTTGGCCGGGTACCGTGGTATATGTGATGTGTTGTGTGACGGGGATACGGAGATATGAAAACTTCTGGAGTATGATGTGTTATGGCGCCAATGTCAGGAGGGCGACCATATTCTAAGAGCCGATGAATGATTTGCATTTGTTCAGTAAGTATTTTGATTTTCTGATTATTATACGTGCTTTTCGTAATTTGCATATTATTTCTGACAATTGATACACATATGATGATCTGACTTACCGAGTCCCTCGAGAGAGGGCGGGACACATTTTGCGTACACAAGATATGTAACTTTAATAGTCTGGATTATGATCAGTCGGTATCGGAACCGGTGGTGGGGCAAACCCAGTGGTGAAGCAAATTCCACACTGGTTTAGGCGAATCCCACATCGGTTGATGTCAGATCATACGATATGATTGATTTTCTGCATATACGAGATAAAATGTTTTCTTAGAAAGGAAGTTAATCATTTTCACACTTTGGCTATTATATTCATTGTCCGTACCCTTTTACTTTGATTATGATCCTATTTACTATCTTTCCTGTTTTACATACTCAGTACATTTTCCGTACTGACCCCCTTTCTTCGGGGGCTGCGTTTCATGCCACGCAGGTACAGGTAGACGTTCCGGTGATTCATCGGCCTAGGACATCCATTCTGCTGTTCGGAGAGCTCCCTTGGTCCGGAGCCTACACTTTTGGGTACAGATACTTCTGTTAGTTGTATATATATGTTGTTCACGGGTACGGCGGGGCCCTGTCCCGTCATATGGTTCTGTTATGACTCTTAGAGGTCTGTAGACATATACGTGTGGGTTGTGGGCGAGTTCGGTACAGTTGTGTTTGTACGGTTTGTGTTCTTATGTTTTGGCAGCCTTACTGGCTTATGTCCGTTATGTATATATGTGTATATGTATGTATAAATATATGTCTGCTATACCTTTACCTATGCTTATGCTATTAGTAGGACGATTATGGTTGATGGGTACGTATGAGTGCCCAACTCGAGCACTAGTCGCGGCCTACGGGGTTGGGTTGTGACAGACCCCTATTCTTCTATCTGGGAGTGCTCCTTCGTCCGGAGCCTATATTTTGGTATATATATACTTTTCTGTTGCATATGTATATATTCATTCAGGGGTACGGCGGGGCCCTGTCCCGTCATATGATTCTGTTACTCTGTTTAGAGGTCTGTAGACATGTATGTGGGTTATGGCTGTTCCTGTACAGATATGTTCGTACGTTTTATGTTTGGGCGGTCTTACCCGCCGCGGCAGCCTCGTCGGCTGCATATGTGTATTTTGATATGCTATGTACATTACGACAGCCTCGCCGGCTTTGTGACATATGTTGGATATTATGCGTTAATCTGAGACTATATGTGATCATATATATTTATACGAGTTAGTATGCTAATTCTGAGTGTCAGGTGCGTATGAGTGTCCAATTCGGACACTAGTCATGGCCTACGGGGTTGGGTCGTGACAAAAGTGGTATCAGAGCAGTTCGTCCTCGGAATGTCTACGAGGACCGTGTCTAGTAGAGTCCTGTTTATCGGTGTGTTGTGCACCACATCTATAAACAGGAGGCTACAGGACATTTAGGATGTTGTCTTTCTTTCTGATCTTAGATCGTGCGATAGTGTTGTATTATTAGGATGACTTCTTTCTAACGAATTGCTATATTTTCAGCGATGCCTCCGAGAAAGGCGACAGCTGCCCAGAAGGGCAAGTCTACTGCAATGGGAGAGACTAGTCGGGCCCAGAGAGTTACTAGGGCCCGTGCTCAACTCGACCGTAGGTGTGCCCCGGTCGGCCGGTTCGCCACCCCATCACCATCGAGGGGCATAGAGCGACGGCTACCGCAGGACAGGAGGCGGCTCCACCGCCCGCCCCTGAGGTTCGAGTGCCCGAGCCTCCAGCTCCTCAGCCAGGGGCGGAGGACAGGGCTATGAGAGACGCAGTCCAGCTATTGACCAGACTGGTAGCAGGGCAGGTCCAGAGGCACGGAGCAGGGGATGATTATGCGGACGGACGTGACAGTCAGAGGGCTAGCTATTTCTTGACCTGTAATCCGCCAGAGTTCTTCGGGTCAAAGCCCGAGGAGGACCCTCAGGAGTTCATCGGACGGTACGAGGCGTGCCGCGTCTGTCGGGGCTTCGAGAGCGAGTCGGTAGAGTTGGCGTCGTATCGGTTGCACGACATAGCGGCTAATTGGTATGAGTCGTGGGGAGCTGTCCCCGGTGAGGGTGCCCCGCGGCCGTATGGGATGAGTTCGTGGAGGCCTTTCTTGGCCATTTTCTACCCCCGAGAGACTAGGACGAGCCGGGGTTCTGATTTTTAAATTTGAGGCAGGGCGGTAGGAGTGTCCGGGAGTACAGTCTGGAGTTTGATTCTTTGGCAAGATATGATCCTCATATTGTGGCAGACATGGCTGACAGAGTGCACCAGTATGTGATGGGGCTGGATACTTATTTGATTGATAGCTGTATGGCGATGGCTTCCCAGCCCGGGGTGGATATTGCACGGGTACAGGCGTATGCCCAGGGTATGGAGGAGCGACACAGGGGGCGCCAGCCCGACAGGGGCTATGACAGGAGCCAGCCCAAGAGGGCTAGGTCAGCCGGGTACTCTGGAGATTCTCGAGGCAGTGGCCTCGGCGGCGGCACGGCGGAATATTCCTCCCGACGCCCCGGGAGTACATCCCCACGGCCTACGAGCGGGGAGACCGACAACGGTCTTTTGGATATTGAGGAGCGGGTCAGAGAACCAGGGCTTCAGGCTCACAGACGGGTAGAGGTTCTGGACAGTCGAGGCCACCCATACCTCGATGCACTTATTGTGGGGAGACGACAACCGGGGGGTGTTGCGGGTGCCACGGTGCTGTTTTGCGGCCGTCGGGGGCGCGTGATGAGAGATTACCCGCTCGGGCGGTGCGAGGGGTGCGGCTCGGCCTACGGGTTCGAGTGTGGTTCATCTTCATCATCGGTGGCCATCGCCTGCGGGGTGAGGTATGCCGGCACCGGCAGGCCGCGGTAGAGGCCGTGGCGGGGCGTCTAGTTCTAGCGGTCCTTCGAACCGCATATATGCGTTGGCCAGCCGTCAAGACCAGGAGGCGTCGCCTAATGTAGTTACAGGTACATTACTGGTTTTCTCTCGAGTTGTATATGCATTGATAGATCCAGGCTCTACTTTATCATATATTTCTCCTCTTGTTGCTAATAAAATTGGGATAAAACCTGAACCAATAGAACCATTTGAGGTAGCTATACCGGTAGGGGATTCTGTTATAGCCAGGCAGGTATACAGGGATTGTTCAATAATTATCTGTGACCGTTGTACTAAGGCAGATTTGATAGAGCTAGACATGACCGAATTTGATGTTATTATGGGTATGGACTGGCTGGCTTCGTGTTATGCCAATGTTGATTGTCAAAAAAAAGTAGTAAAAACTTCCAATTCCCCGGAGTGAACAGGATTATACGGTGGCGGAGTAATACGACGTCGCCGAGGGGTAAGTTTATTTC
This sequence comes from Lycium ferocissimum, assembly GCF_029784015.1. Classification (NCBI taxonomy): domain Eukaryota; kingdom Viridiplantae; phylum Streptophyta; class Magnoliopsida; order Solanales; family Solanaceae; genus Lycium; species Lycium ferocissimum. Next base: position 53,963 of record NW_026725628.1, read on the forward strand.
ATACCTCAAGGCAAGAAAAATGATCAGAAAGGGCTATATTTATCATTTGGTTCGTGTACATGATCTAAAAGCAGAAGCACCGACTATTCAATCAGTTCCAGTGGTTAGTGAATTCCCGGATGTATTCCCAGACGAGCTTCCAGGTCTTCCTCCTGAACGGGAGATAGAATTCACGATAGATGTGCTGCCAGACACTCAGCCTATATCTATTCCTCCGTACAGAATGGCACCGGCAGAATTAAAAGAATTGAAGGAGCAGCTAAGGGATCTATTAGAGAAGGGCTTTATCCGGCCCAGCACGTCACCCTGGGGAGCGCCGGTATTGTTTGTGAGAAAGAAAGATGGTTCGCTGCAGATGTGTATTGATTATCGGCAGCTGAATAAGGTAACCATAAAGAATAAATACCCCCTCCCGAGGATTGATGATTTGTTTGACCAGTTGCGGGAAGCTAAATGTTTTTCGAAGATAGACCTGCGAGTCGAGCTACCACCGAGTGCGAGTACGTGAGGCGGATATTCCCAAGACAACATTCGGGACCCGGTATGGGCATTATGAATTCGGAGTGATGTCTTTTGGGGTCGACTAATGCTCCGGCGGTATTTATGGATCTAATGAATCGGGTATTCAGGCCGTTCTTGGATATGTTCGTGATTGTATTTATTGATGATATTCTGGTCCATTCTCGGTCAGAAGAAAAGCACGCGGATCATCTAAGGACGGTGCTTGGGGTACTTCGACATCAGAAATTATATGCAAAGTTCTCTAAATGTGAATTCTGGCTGACATCAGTGGCATTCTTGGGACATATTATTGGAGCTGACGGCATCCGGGTGGATACCCAGAAGATCGAAGCCGTGAATAATTAGCCCAGACCTACGACGCTGTTATTTCCCGTATTTCGTACGTCGGGATAATCCGAGCTAACTATGATGCGTTAAGGACAAGAGGATTCCGGGATACGAAGTAGAGATTTTTTTTAACCACAATTTATTTCAAGGCATGAATTGCTTATGATTTTATTAGCATGAGATATTATGGAATTTGGGATTAAAAGTGGATTATGGAGAGTTGGACATCTCATGAAAAATTTGTGGACCAAAAGTTAATTCTAGAAAGTTAAAAATTAAAAAAAAATAAAAAAAAATATAGAGCCATGTGGCCGGCCACCTTGGTGTGGGCCATGGCCACATGGTTGGCTACTATGTGTTATTAAAAGATGACTAAGTCATCTTATTCCCTCACTTTTACCTCTAGAAATTTCAAGAAAGAATTGGAGAGGGAGCATAAGGGGCCATTCGGCCATGATAAGAGAAAGAGGAAGATCAAAAACCTTCATTCCAAAAATAATTTCTCCTAGTTTTCCTACCAATTGAAAGGTGCTCTTTAACGTGAGGTAGTTGTTAGAACAAGCAAAGCACATTAATTACAAGAACAAGGCTTAGCGAGAGAGAAAAGTGGGTGAAGAAGGTATGCTTTAATCTTTTCTTTTATATGTTATGCATGGTTTATGTATGTTGTTAAGTGTGGAAATGAATGAAAATCATGAAAACATAGATGTTGGAGTTATGGCCGTGGGTCTATGTGGTTGGCCGTGCATGTGTGTGTGATGTTAAGGTGATGAATTAATGGAATTTAGCAAGTTTGCATGTTGTTGTAGTGTGTAGAAATGGATGGAAATCATGAAAATGGCATGTTGATGTTGTAGCCGTGTGAAGGGTGTAGGAACCGTGTATGTGTAGTATGTGTGCCAAGAATGTATTAATTATATTTAGTGTTGTGGTTGTTGTTGTCGTGTGGATTCCGTGTTGATAATAAAGGTTTAATGAAGCAATTTGAAGTTGTGATGGTTGTGGGCTGATTTGGAAGCCAATGTAACTCTTATGTAAATCTTATATTTAGGATAATGACATTGTTAAAAAGAAGATTGTTGGTGTAATTCATGAGTTTTGGAAGAAAGAAATGTGTTAGTTTGATTTTATGCGATTGAGTTGAATATAAGTGAATATCGTCGCATTATGTGAAAGAAGGTTGTTGATGTTAGAATGCGTTTTGAATCAATAGTTGATGTTGTTAGAATGTTTTGTTGGTATTGTTGTTGATGAAATTGGTCGAGTTTAATTCTCGGGGTGGTGTATTTATAGGGGAAGTGCGCAAAATTTACGTAGAATTTGGTGTGCGCTTAGAATCGGGTTTCTAAATGCCTTTAGCTAATGTTTGATATTTAATGACGTATTGTAGATCTTGAAAAGTTCACGACGTAAATTTGGATTAGCTTGGAAAGCAGGCGAGGTATACAAGGCTTACCCTTTTTCTTCATTGGCATGTCTTAGATACGATTAGGTTATGATAAGTTACGAATCTCGAGGCGATTCCATTCCTGGGATCCGAGCAAGCATATGAGTTTTATTCACTTCTTGATGTTCGCAAGTCAATTTAGTTAAACTATGGCTCTTATGTTTTGTAAGATTGAATTTTAAAGTTGCACAAAAAGATTT